>NW_026263547.1:0-166451 GCF_009650485.2 Drosophila albomicans | reverse complement strand
AAATGAACGAACAATTAAAAAATAATAAATAAGCAAGTAGTAAAGAAACAGACTTTTTAGCGACAAACTAAAGAAATCCGAGAAAGCCCAAACGCCATACTAAAATTAACAAAAGAAGTCAATCAACCAGATAATATCGAATAGAAACTACAAAATATAAATTGAAAATTTTTAAAGAAGAACTTACAAATATGATTTATGCAATTAATTGGACTAAAGACGAATACAATTAATTCCATTCTACTATCAACTATTAAAATCAATTCATTGAAAAGTTAGTGAAAAATCCAACAATTTGTTCATAAATTATAGAGGAATTACTTGAAATTCGCAAGTAATTAAAGTAGCTTCAAACGGAAAAGACATTCTTTATATTATCAGTCTGCCACAATAGAAGATAACCTTTGTCGAAGAATATTAATAAAATCAATAAAAAAAACGAAAATGTAATTAATAAAATCAAGTTCGAATTATTAATTCAATGTAATGAAACAATATTTGAATCAAAAGAATTTTCGAAACAATTATGATGAGGGTCAATATGTAAAGGAGAAAATTTAATGACCTAAGTAACAATACCTGCGAAGCTGCCTCCTGCAATGAATCAACCTAGCTGTCTGCAAATAATAGTCAACACATCCCGAAACACGAAGAAATCCTACGCCGGACTCATCTTATTGAACGACTTTGATGGAACGATCAAACATTGATCAAGAACAGATACATCTGCATGGATCTTACCTTGTCCAAGCCAAAAATGCATCGATCACAATAAAAGGACCTCTTATATAAAACAGAGATTTGGCAACAAGAGCAAGATAGAACAAGCCTGATCGCTGGAAATGGTGAAGGAACTCAACTTCACAACACTGAAAAAATCCAGCTTATGAAGGAAGACCAAGAGATAAATACAATCACCAACATTAGTATTTACATCTTACATCTTGCTGATGTCCTAATCATGTACTGGCAATTCGAGCTCTAAAATCAAGAGCAGCGGAAAGTAATCATCAACCAGTAAACAATCCACCAACAAACAAGTCAAGTTCAACTGGTGGCCGAGGACGTCTGCATTAAAGGGGAGGAGTAAAGGTCACACATTACAAAACCCATAGCAATGCATCGCCAGTGCCAATGCACTCCAATGCACCGAAACAAGACGCGCTCCGATTCAGCATAAGACACCGTGGGGAGTAACGACCAAGGACCAACGGCGCACCTAGACATAACATAGACAGCACGTGCGCCTCGTCATCAAGAAACCATCTCCAATGTCCAGCACCTTGCGTAAACCCCCCAAACGTTGGACCGAGTCTCGGACACCCAACACCCAGCGCGGCAACCACAGCGGCTTCATCCGACGGCGACAGCGACGAACCACAAAGAAGTGCACTTCAGCAGCAGAGCTTTATTTTAATAATTTAGATTGCTTAAGTTAGTTCTAATCAACTCCTGAATAAAGCACTTGGCTTTTTTTTAAAAACAAAAAATCTAATCATTTTTGTTAATTTGTATACATTAAAACATAAATACACATATCCTTGTTTTCGTTACTGTCACATACTATATATAAGTTGTCCATACTCCGTTGTTGCTTCTTTGCTGTTTCACCTTGTTTCTTCTTTTTGTGTTTCGAATCCTATCCGTGTTGCCGTAATGAAATCCAAAAATGTAAATGAAAGTAAATAAATTATATGTTAGTTATTAAGGAAATTTTGAAAAATATAATTGTAATTACGTTGAGCGACATGGTTGTGTGTTTTCTCGTCATGGCGGGGAGGGAAATCCACAGCACTACACCGGACATTGGAGCAGCCAATGAAGTAGTGGACAACGCAATTGGAATGACGCCGATGTAGCCATCTCAGGCAGGGTGGGTACGCCGGGGTCCAAAAGTGGCCCTATTCAAACATAAGAAGGATCAGTAAGTTGTATATTATTGTAGTTTTCTTTGTATTTACCGTTGTCAATAGTTTGTTTTATATTTCTTTGTTTAGCGCAACTTTCAATTGCGCGCAGCTGCTTTGTATTGTTAGTAATGAGTTTTCCGTTTTAAAGCAGCTGTTTAGTAACGATGGAGTTATGGATTGTGCGGACTGCGGGCCAGGGATGGAACTCACCCTGAGTACCGATGAGCCAGCCGCCGCGGTCCCAGGAAGACACCAGTCCGTAACAATATGGCCCAAATCTTTTAAATTTGATTTCGAGAAAAAAATAAAAAAAGATATTTCCAAAGATACGGCGTATGTCCTTTTGTCAAGTAAAATTTTGATCATCTGCTGCTTATGTGGACCGAGGTAGTAACCCCATAAATGCGCAGCTCTGATCAGGATTCCATTTGTGACAGGACCAAATCTTATTGTCATTTCTTTGTAACAGAATCTGTTCATGTTGTGGTTGATGGGCGTGTTCAGTCTTACGTCAGTCTCAACGTGCCATCGTAGCCTGGAGGCAACAACGAGCAAATCCTTGTGATAAAACTGTGATATTAGGTTAGCATTTGTTGTCAATGTAGTTTCTCTTTGTTGTTTTAGGTTTAACTATTTGTTCCGTTTTCATTTGAGTGGCGCTGGATGTGTGCTGGCCTGATGCTTTGTTATTACCATAGGGCGACAGGTGACTCTCAGATCGATACAGGATCGATTCTGCGCCGCACCTGCCACACAGCAGTAGTACTCAAAGCGAGACAGAATTAAAATAGATTTCCGGTAGTTGCTTCTTGGATGCCATCCATCACGAGAGTGATGGTATTTTTTTTTTTTTTGAGGACGTTGCTTTTATTTATTGAATTTTCTTCTTAATTTTGAGACTAACAATAAGTTTACGAATCATAACATTAAAATTTAGTTAACAGTGTGTTAAGACTGTATTCTGCTTGCGCGTCCCCCAAGTCGGTCGCTGGGTAGGTAAGTCATTGCGACGAAGTCGTGATTGGTTGCTCAACCTTGTTAGAATTCTCGCCAGGTGGTTGGGTGCAACAGTAGCTTGGTAAAGTACTTTTCCTTCTGTTCTGTGATCTCTTCTTTGACAGATAGGATGTTTAAGTCGCGTTGTATGTTTTCGTTGCGAACATACCACAGTGCCCCGGTGATGATTCTCAAGATCTTCGACTGAGCTCGCTGGACTATGTCAATATTACTATTGCTGACATTCCCCCATAACTGGGAGCCGTACATCCATATAGGTTTAAGTACTGAGTTATACAGCAGGACTTTATATTCAAGGCTAAGGGAGACCGAGCGTTGATAAGCCAATGAGGGCTACTGGCCTTTAGCTTAGGTGTGTTCTTTTGGCTTCAATGTGCCGGCGCCATGTGAGTCGAGGTGTGTACTCCTAGATATGTCACTTCGTTTGCTTGCGGGAGTAGATTGTTGTTAAACGTAAGCGGCGGCAGTTTTTGCCTGTTCAGGGTGAATGTAACGTGCTTGAATTTTGTTCGTTCACTCTAATTCGCCAATCTGATAGCCATTTTTCAACATCGACCATATGAAAAAGCTAGCTGAGCAGTTTGATTGCCTCGGGCATTTTGAGCGGCTAAGAATAGCTCTATCATCAGCTGTTGATGTTGTTACTCGTGTGCTTGTCGGCATGTCTGCTGTGTAGAGGACGTATAGTGTTGGTCTCAGCACACTACCTTGAGGAACTCCAGCTCCAACAGTGAAATCATCAGATATAGCAGTGTTGCATCTCACAACAAATTTTTCTGTCGTAAAGGTAAGACTCTAAAAGCTTGTGGGTGTTGTTGGGGAGCATTGTCGTGATCTTGTACATTAGACCTTCTAGCCAGACTCTATCAAATGCTTGAGAGACATCTAAAAATATGGCAGTACAGTACTCTCGTTTTTTTCGAACGACGCTTTCCGAATTTCTGATGTTATCCGGTTGACCTGCTCAATTGTTCTGTGCTTTTCACGAACCCAAATTGATGTGACGGGATTCCTTCCTGGAGTCTTAGTTATGTGTTTAACCGAGTCAAAACGCATACTTCAAAGAGTTTAGATAAGCATGAAAGTAGGCTTATAAGTCTATACGAAGTGGGGATTGTGTGGTCTTTTCCCGGCTTTGCTATCATTAATATAATTGACTTTTTCCATATCACTAGATAGTAACCCAAGTTTTGCGATGGCATTGAAAAGCTGGGTGATAGTGCAAACGGCGCAAATATGGGAGCTCGATGATCATTTTGGGAATTATGTGGTCGCAGCCCGGGGATTTTTTCGGATTCAGTTGATTTTTGATTATGCTAACGATTTCATTTGGGCGAAATTCGATTCGCTCATGCTGAGCTGAGGCTCATATGGGAAAGTCGGCAAAGTAAACGCACTCGTGGCAGGATTTGGTTGGAATACATTTTTAAGGTGGTTGGCAAACGTGCTACCTGCATCGCTGCGCGGCCAGCTCCTGTGGGATTTTTAATAGGCGTGAGATTTTTGTACTAGAAGTACACACAATTGCTCTATGTAGTGGCGGTGGTCATATGCTTCTTCTTGTTGTAGAGCTTTAGTAAGTTCACGTGAGGCATGTCTTAACTTTGCTTAGCAGATGGCGATCTGTGGAATTGTCACTCACGACGTAAGCGTCGCTATTCGATGACGAGCTTCTCGATTTGTAGATTTGTCTCTTTCGATTTATAGTTTGAGGTGTTGAAACTCGGGCTGCAGAGACAAGTACAGACTCCAGTGAATTAACAAAGCTGTCTACGTCGGCTTCATTGTTGAGATGAGGACTTAGCTCAATGTGTGAGCTAATATATTTTCTATACTTAAACCTATTGGTTTTCTGTGAGGTCAAATTTTAATGATTGTTCCAATGCTCCTGGATGTCGGAGTAGAATAAACAGGATAGGTGAGTGATCAGATGAAAGATCGAAAGGCTGCTTATCAGATTTTTGAAGTGGTCAATCGGGCAGTTTCTAGTGGGTCTGTCAGTATGTGGTTACGCAGAAGCTCGAGAGCTTGTTCTTGGCGCTGATAATCATTGTATTGTAGAGCTGAGATCTGCTTTTTCACGAGACCGAGATGTGTGTGCTTGGCGTTGTAGTCTCCCTGTAGGCTAGTGTATTTATAGATGTGGCCTGTAGGTGTTTTTAGTTGTTATGATAGTGGTGCTTAATACGGCTTCTGATTAGAATTCCACACACCACCATGTGCTTTACCGTCTGGATGATTTGTTCCGTAGAAAGTATATCCTTGTAGTTGAAAATTTTATTTGTTTGTAAGGTGTGTTTCTGAAGCAGCATTACGACGATTTGATTGTCGAGTAGGAATTGAGTTACTCAAGTTTATGCTGCGAAACGCCGTTAGCGTTCCACGTAGATATCCGTGGGGAGTCATTATTTGGATTGTTGTAAAACCAGAATTTGAATCAATAGATCTTGATTTCTCATTTAATCTTGCATAGTTATGCGCATAAATGACATAAATTCCGTAATCTTTGTTGTAGGCTGCATATCATAGCTTCGAAGTTGCTTTTTGGCTGCTCCGGCGATTGATGCTGCTGAGCAGTATTCGGTTCTTTGTATGCTGATTGCAGAAATGAACTTTTGAGGCAGGGATAGCCCGTCCTGATTTTAAAGCGCTTGCGTATGTCACACTTTTTGTTAGAGTTTATGGGTACTAGTGAGGATCTGGCTGCAGTCGAGAAGAAGACTTCAGGATTTGATCTGGAGACTTTCAACGTTTTATTTTGGGTGCGGGCAGTAATTCCTCTCTGATGGATGCGGCTTTTCAGATCTTTATAAACTGGGTAACCTCTATTGTTAGCAGTGTGATTGCCACCGCAGTTGCCGCACTTTTTCGAGTTGCAGTCATTTTTGCTCGCTGGGCAGTGTACGGAGTCATGAAGCTCTCCACAACCTGCACACACCGGGCGCAGTTTACGCAGTTTATGACCTTGTGTGGCCATATTCTTGGCAGTTCGCACATTGTACCGGACCATTGCGTTTGTGCGGTTCCTCAACTGTAATTCGGCGGTGCAGCAGGAACTGAAGATTGTATATAGGATGCACTTCGTATTTATTCAGGGGCTTATTTTCTGGCTCGAGCTCAACCTTAAAGAGTGGCTGCGGCTTTTTATCCCTGTTAAGGATATTGAAGACTGTCTTTGCGCTAAATCCCTTCTCTTGTAGTGCCTTTGCTATATCTGCAGGCGTCACTTCAGATTCTATACCTTTAAGTACGACATGCAAGCCCTTGCTGCTTTTAAGATGATACGTGTAAAAGTTTCTTTTATTATTCGTAAGATATTTCGATAATACTCTGTAATTGTTTTCAGACTTCATTTGAACTTTTGTTTCGTGAATGTTGCCCTTTACAAGGGGTATTATGTGGAAATTATCCTTGCCAATAAGCTCAATAATTTTGTTGACAACACCATTGGAACTTTTTTCTCGTATGTAAATAGGCGAAGGCTTTGGCTTCCTTTCTCGATTTCAGTAGATTCGGCGCCTCAACCTCATTGGCGTCTGCCAAGAGATTTAAATCGGTTTGAGTTCATATCCGTTTCTATTGCAGCTAAGCTAGCATTGCCACGGGTTATTTTGCATTTAGAATTTAGGGAGCTCGTCTTCCTTTTGATTTGAATGCAGTACTGGTTACTGCGCTCTTAGGCTGCAGAGACATCGATGGTAGCGAGAGAGTAAGTGCGCGCTCTATTGCTCTCTACGTTTAAGGATTCGGTCCAGTTGGGGGTAATTGACCGCACTTGATCAGAGCTTGCATTATTTTCGGTTGCTTACGCGTTGTTTCTTTGTTGTGAGAGCCGTCTCTCGTCTTGCTCACGGTGACGTTGTGCACGAATGTCGTTTTGACTCATTGTAATCGAGATTGATTTAGTTAGAGTTTTAATTGTTACGATTTATATTAATTAATTAATCAATCAATATAAACATTAGCGATTTCATCGCAAAGAGCGTCTTTTCGCGTTATTGTATATTTATTAAATCAGTCACTGCACTTTTGTGATTTTATTGAATATTTTTCCCGGAGCACAATAAATACACGTCTGCATGCGACGACAGTCCAAATGGCTCCTGAGAAATGGCTCAGAACAAATCGTGTACATGAGTGCAAAAATGTTAATTTTACAAGTTTTAAAGATCTTGAATTACCTCCCGGTGTCAAGGCTAGTTTCGAATACGTTCTAGCTGCCAAGGCCAAGGTTTTTGTGAATCCAAACGGATAGCTGTCATACAACACGGCCGTTGTTGCCACAATTAGAACTACGAATGAGACGCCTATTTACACCAAGCTTTACCCATATCCCATGGGTGTAGCTGACTTTGTTGCCAAGGAGATGGAACAACTCCTCAAAGACGGAATCATCAGAAAATCTAGATCACCTTACAACAACCCACTGTGGGTAGTAGATAAAAAGGGTTTGGATGAATTTGGGGGAAAAAAGGTTAGTTGTCGACTTTAGGAAACTAAATGAACAAACGATTATTGACAAATACCCCACGCCGGATATATATATGATTTTAGCAAATATGGACAAGGCAAAACACTTCACAACCTTGGACTTAAAATCCGGTTATCACCAGATATTCTTAGCAGAAAAGGATCGTGAAGACTTCATTTTCTGTAAATGGGGGGAAGTACGAAATTCGTCGAACTTCTTTTCGGATTAAAAATGCAGCTACCTTTTTTTTAGATGATGTGCTCAGAGAATGAATACATAGGCAAGTGCTGTTATGTTTACGTCGATGACGTAATTGCTTTTTCAGAGAACGAAAATGACCATGTCAAACACGTTGATGCGGTCTTAGGAAATCTTTTAGATGCCAACATGAGAGTGGCCCAAGAGAAGACTCAATTTAAAAAAAAAACTGTGAGATACAAAAGTATTTCTTTAATACATATCTTCGACAATTTTTATCTGGTCGCAACCAAATTTTCAGGAATCATAAGTACTATAGTTATTGTATGTATCAAAAATCGTAACTTTAGCTTTAAAATTACGCTTGTTATTCGATATTTTTTTTGAATTGAAAACAAACTTGATCTGCGTGCAAACATAACAAATGCTTTCGAAAAGAAATTATAACTCTATCTCTTATAGTCTCTGAGATCCAGTGTTTCATACGGACAGACGGACAGACACACAGACGGACAGACTGACATGGGCTAGATCGTCTCGGCTGTTGACGCTGATCAAGAATATATATACTTTATAGGGTCGGAGATGCCTCGTTCTACTGTACATACATTTCCTGCCGCACAAAGTTATAATACCCTTCTACCCCTATGGGTAGCGGGTATAAAACGTTGAGTATCTTGGTTTTATTGTCACAGGAAAAGGTCCAAAACTGACCCTGAAAAAATAAAACGCTATACAGGAATATGTGGAACCTAAGAATTTGTTCGCTGTTAGGTCGTTTTTGGGTCTCACCAGTTATTATAGATTCTTTGTAAAGGATTTTGCATCCATAGCGAGGCAGTTGTTCGATATTTTAAAAAACGTCAGCAAGCACCGATCGAGGAAAATACCTGTTGAACTGAATGAGGCGCAAAGACACTCGTTCGAAAAATTAAGAAACATTTTGGCGTCAGAAGACGTCAGTAACATGACGTTACCCTGATTTCAAAGTACCGTTTGACTTAACAACGGACGCTTCAAGTCATGGCATTGGGCAGTTCTATCACAAAAATGGGCGTCCGATAACTATGACTACGCGACAAACGAGTGCAGTTACTTGTAATTGTTTGGGATTTGGGGAAGCTCCGTCATTACCTATATGGCGCAAAGGGAATCAATATATTCACCGACTACCAACCACTGGCATATGCGGTTTCGGAGAGAAACCCGATTGCGAAGATTAAGCGTTGGAAAGCATTTATTGACGAACATAATGCTTACGTTTTTTACAAACCCGGTAAAGAAAACTAAGTCGCTGATGCGCTATCGCAACAAAATGTGTATGTTCTTGAGAGTCAATCTGCTAAATCTGACGCAGTGACCCTGTGATACACAATAGAGTCTACTGACAACCCTTTGAACTGTTTTAGGAATCAGATAGTTATAGAATAGGCAAGATTTCCATCGACTCAAAGATTTGTCATGTTTAAAACCAAAATGCGACGCATTATTAGCTTCACAAGCAAAGAGGCACTGTTAGATGTCTTAAATGAGGTCGTAAACCCAGATGTTGTGAATGCTCTGCATTGCAGCTTACACGTGTTGGCTCAAATACAGAGCGAGTTAGTTACAACATTCCCAGACACTAAGTTTAGATATTGTAAGAATCTTGTCGTAGACACTTTCAACAATGACGAATGCTTGAAATCACCACTCTGGAGCATAACCGCGCTCACAGGGCAGCTCAGGAGAACGTAAAGCAGATTATGACTGAGTATTATTTCCCAAACATGGCAGCTTGACAAACGAGGTATCCCTGAACTGCAAGGCCATGATACAATAACACAAGGTAGTCTCGTCGGCAAAAGCTGTCGGTTAACAATACCATACATAAGTGTGCGAGTGAGACGACTCCGCCTAGTGAGTGCGAAAGAATCGACAGTCATGCTTTTGATTAACCCTTAAATGGTGCATAGGGTTTAATTGTTCCATTATATTAAAAACAGTTGAAGTGTTTATAATTTAATTTTTAATAGTTTAGAGTTTGACAGTAATCGTTGTTTTTGAATACTAATTTTTTTTTGTTGAGGTTCTTAATTTTAAAATATATACGAATCATAAAGTACAATTTTTTATGTCTATATTAATATTTACATCCCTAGCAGCTAGTAATAATTGTTCCTACATATATTATGTATATATTTTTTTTTTTGGTATAGTAATATGTATACATAGTATATAATATAATTGTAATGTGACATTTTTTGCTTTGCACAGGGTTAATATTTAAAGAAAAAATCGTCCGCATACAACCTTTTCCTTCAAAAAGCGCGAGCGCGCTGAACGTTAACGGACTGAAACCGAACGAAAAGGCACGCGACGAGACTACCTTGTTTTATTGTATCTGTGCAGAGGCCAAATACGACAAGCACCCAAACAAGCAGTCTTTGGGCGAAACATTGATCCCCTCATTTACAGGCGAGCTTTTGCATATCGACATATGTTCGACAAACAAAAAGTTTTTCCTCACTTGCTTGGACAAATTTTCAAAGTTTGCAGTTGTTCAACCAATAGCATCGCGAACAATCGAAGACGTTAAGGTTGCACTCGTTCTGCTAATGAACATATTTCCACACGCCAGATCTGTGTATTGTGACAATGAGCCATCACTAAACTCAGAAACTATTCGAACGTTGCTGTCGAACCACTTCTATAAGCAACGCTCTACCGTTGCACAGTACATCCAACGGGCAGGTAGAGCGGTTCCATTCTACATTAAGCGAATTAGCAAGAAGTCTGGGGATCCACAATGGTAGCGCCGACACGGTAGAGCTCAGTCTAAGAGCCACCGTATTGTACAACGGTACTGTTCATTCGGTTACAAAGAAGAGACCCATTGATGTACTTCACTTCGCTACGGCTGAATTGCAGAAAGATGTTAGAAACAAGTTGCAAAGAGCGCAACTGGTCCAGCGAAATCGAGTGAACGATAACAGACAGGAAAGGATCTTTGAAGTAGGAGAAAGAGTACTCGTAAGAAACAACAAAAGACTTGGTAACAAGTTAACACCTATGTACGTCGAAGAAAAAGTCGAAGCGGACATGGGGACATCGGTCATAATTAAGGGGAGGGTAGTTCATAAGGACAATATTATGTGAGAGTATATTCCCATTGTGGATGACGAGGTAGTTATTTGGAGGCACAACGGGTACTTGAGACATACTTCCAACCTGTCAGAGTACACGGCAATGCTTGAAGAAACTAATAAGTTGTCCTCATTGTTTACCCGAACACACATGCAAAAACTACTAGATACAGATACTCACATTAAGACCCTTTCGTCCGCGTTGAGAGTCCACCACAGAAATGCTAGGAGCTTAGTTTTCATCGGCACAGCGTTAAAAATAGTTAGGTTAGGTTAGAACGGCCGCCCCTGCTAGGGGCAAAGCATAGACCAGTAGAGGTCCATAGCTGTACCGGTGGAGGGTGTCTTCGTCTCAGAAGTCGCACAGTATGGATGCGTTTTTGGCAAAGGCCAGCAGCATCCTAGGTGGTAGCCGAGAAACATCACGAAGTGACAAGGTATTTCATCCGGAGCCTGAATAACGCTGGACATCTACAGAGAAGATGCTCAAGTGTTTGCTTGACTCCGGACTCGTTGCATTTTCTACAACTGGTAACTGTTCTCAATACCCATCTAGACAGCATGGAAAGCCGACAGGCAGTGGCCAGTTAAAATGCCGAGCATTAGTCTGCAGTCTTTCCTTGAAAGCTGCATGACGAAATTGGTTAACTTATTGTTTATTGAAGCGCACATCAGCCTTGCAGTTTTACAAGAGTTGGTATTGCGCCAGCTCGCGTCCCACTGAAGTATTGAGCGCTCTTCAATTTCTCGGCCGAGAATTCGCAGGGATATCGGAACATTGTACATATTACCGACAGCGAGCCCAACCCCCTCTTTGGCGACAGTATCTGCGATCTCGTTGCCATCGATGCCCTAATGGCTTGGGATCCAATAGATACGCACGATCACAGAAGCGTTCAGCGACTGTATTGCTCTTCTGCTGCCCAGGACAACTTTGGATTTGACCATATCAGAAAGCATAGATGTTATTGCAGCCTGGCTGTCGACAAAGATATTAATCGAATTGTAATATGTGATGTAAACCCGAGCCACTTCTGCAGCCTTGCCAATGGAAAAGACTTCCGCCTGGAAGATGCTGCAATGGGTCCGGAAGGAGTGTTTTGGAGACCGGATCTGGGCAGTATACGGCCGTACCGACTCCTTCGTCCATCTTCGACCCATCGGTGAAGAGGTTGAGGGCTTCGGGAATGCATACCTTCCCACCAGCAGTCCGGTTCCATATATATTGAGTTTTATGTGGTCGGTACTGGGTAAGGCGGATAGTGTAGTTCAAGTCTGTTCTAGTCTCCCTACCAATGCTGTTGCCTGTTGCAGCAATCCTAAGGGCCGATTTTACGGCTATAGATTTGCGTATGTGTTTAACAATTCAATGCCAGCTATTACCTCGAGGGCTTTAGTAGGCGTCGACCTGAGTGCGCCGATTTTACGGCTATAGATTGCGTATGTGTTTAACAATTCAATGCCAGCTATTACCTCGAGGACTTTAGGAGGCGTCGACTGAGTGCGCCTGTGATACACAGTAGCGCTTGACGCTGTGTCCTTTGCATTATGGATAGGTACGTCCTTTTTTCCGTAGCCTGCCACCACACTAGAATATCATAGGTGAGGATAGGGCGAACAACAGAGATGCATCACCCCACGTAGCCACCACCCGCCTGTCGCAAAGAAGACGATTGACCCACCTGTGGGTGGGTGTTTTACTGAGGTAAGGCCATTTATAATAGCGTCAGTAGTGACATTATTGAAGGCGCCTGAAATATCCATGCATTGAGTTGCTTCTGATGTGCAAATCAAATATTAGATTAGGCTGATTGGCCGGAAGTCATTTGGGACCACATGACTGGATTTTGGAAAATGACTTTTGAGGTCCTCCAAAGAGTGGGGATATAACACCATGCGAGGCACGCCGAATAGATTCCCGATAGCTAAGGAACAATCGTAAGTTTTGCTGGCTTGCAGCATTGCTGGCGAAAGTCCATCGAGGCCGGGCGACCTGACCTTCGCAAAGGAGTAGATAGCCCAAATTATCTTATTGTCTGTAATTAGACCGGCAGGGGGTCTAAGAACTGGGAGACTAAGAAAGAGCTGCCAGTCACTGTTCTCTATTCTAATACATCCCGAGAAATGAGCTGAGAGCAATGCTTCAAGACTTTCAGCACTGCTCTCCGTCTACACTCTATCGCCCGACTTGAGCAGACTAGGACTGGAAGCCTGCTTGGACAGCAGCTTCCTCAGTCTGGAGGTGTCTTTGATGTTGTCCAGGTCAGAGCAAAAAGGTTTCTCCATGAAGACCTTTTGGATGATCGGATCATCCTCTTGTAAGACTTTAGGAGAGACCTGTACTCGTCCCAGACATAATCATTGTCCGCCTTCTTAGCAAGTTGAAACATGCTAGTAAGCTCCCCACGAAGCGAAGAGAGATCTGGGTTCCACCAGGGATCGATCTTCTCGTCGGTCTAGAGACCCGATTGGCGAAATGCGGAAGGTAGTCCTGCTGAGAGGACATTGACATTTGTTTCTAGGTCCTGTACCGAGTTGATGTTACCCGGCGGATCAAGAGACTTGGAAACAAGGCTAGAGAATTTCGCCCAGTTAGTATTTTGGAGATTTCTGAGCGGCTGCAATCGTTAAGTCCAGCACATTACAAGAGGTGGGACCTACATAGGTAGATACCTCACTTCTGTTGGCTAGTCTCAGCTTATAATTTTGGATAAAATCAAGAACTTACTCACCCCCTTACGTTTATGTCGGGACTTCCCCAGACGCTATGGTGGGCGTTGGGGTCTCTGTTGCGATTATTAGTTGTTTTGTTGGAGGAGCAGACCATGTCCACCAGTCTCCGCAGCTCTTTAGGTGGAGCCGGTACGTCGTGGGCCATGTAGCAGGATGCCAGCAGCAAACATCCCTCACGGCTCTCCAGTACCACCACACGGTAAGATCGTCATTGCTGTAATTAGGTAGTAGATGAGCTTTTAGCCCTTTTTTTACAAGGATGGCAGTTCTCGATCTACTGACCAATTTCGGGACGTACAGATCGTAATTAGGCGACTGCAGCCCAGCAACTGTGCTGCCCGACGCTATCCACGGTTCTTGTACCAAAGCCGCGTAGGCAGACTCTTCCTCCAAGGCCAGGCGTAGCTCCGCCGAAGCCGTTTTGAACTCATGGAGGTTAAGTTGCAGCACACTCATTAGAGGTTTGCAAACTCGCGGTGGGGCCCGTCTGCATGGACAGTTCCTCCTCCACCTCCTCCGTCTCGTCAGCCAGCCTGAGGTGCAAGGTGGCGTCGGTAACGCTCTCAAGACGAGATCCTCCTCAACCTCTCCTGACCTCAGCGTGTGGGTGTCCTGGTCGTTGGAAAGACGTTTTTTGAGGCGAAGGTACACGCTCCCTAAGCCTCACGCCATTTTGCCGTTGCGCTTATAAAGCAGATCCTCGGTCTCCTTGTTGATCTGAATGATCACGTGCTGCCCACCACTGGGTAAAGGTTCATCAACCTTCAGCACGGACCAATCACTCGTCGGATTGGCAGGTTCTGCTTTTTAAGCAGTTGAAGCGCCCACTCGCCCTGCACAACTATAGGGAACAGGACCTTAGCCTTCGGTATGGACGGAATGTTATTAATATCCACCACGTCCAGCTTGGCCCCTCCCACAAGCCGTCCAGTTTTGGGACGGTCGCATTGGGCTTTGGGCTTTTTGGGGCACTCTCCATCCTAACAAACAGTGCGTTGTCCAGCTTGCTATGGGTCAACCGCCACGGCTCTGCTCTCTTCCCGTTAGGGTCCCCTCTGTCGATGAGAGCAACGTCGAGATGCCGCCTAGCGGTTTCCGCAACCGTTGCTCTCTGCCTGTGTCTGGTACTGTCTGTGTTGTTGTTGGTGGAGCCAGGTGGTCGCTGCCTCTTGCTCACTGGAGCCCCTTGCTTGGGACTCTCAGCAGACTGTTGGTGCTTGCTTGCCGTGGACACCACCTTCGAGTTGGCAGAACCGGTCTGCGCCTTATTGTCTTTTGGGCTAAGTTGGTTTTCACGCATCCACGCATTAGCCCAGGCAAGCCTCTCCTTGTCCTAGACGGACAGTTTAGCTACGGCACTGATCCTAGTGTGCATGCGGGTCGCCGCTTTATTTTTGGCCTTCTCTTTCAGCCCCTCGTGCCCCGCTGCGCAACCTTGGAGATGCTGGCGATAGGCCGAGGTGACTGAAGAGGACGACGTACGTCCTCTACCGTAGAGGGTGATGAAGCGCTCTCTTGGTCCGAGTCGGCTATGACCACGGCACCCGCGCGCAACCACCTCGAGTTGTTGGTTGTAACAGTATTGTTACCACTGACTTGGCCTGTACCCACCAGAGGTGTGACCGCTGGCGACACGCAGAGAGGTTCTCTCCCCGCCGGTGGTAGCAGTCACGCCTTCCAAATATCCGAGATATTTGGCTAATTTTGTTCTTGGGATCCCCCATAGAATTTTCAGTCTAGCAGCTAGAGACCTCGTACCATGGATTCTGCTTCTTATCTACAGACAGATGCTCGTAAGATAAGGAGCAGAGCCCTCAGCTAGGATCGGCAGTAACTGAAACGTCGGTGCATAGTAAAGATCTGCTACCCGATGACAATGAGGTAATACAGATCAGTTGAGGATTTTTGCTAGCCGTTAAAAATAGTGGCAGGAACCCCGGATGCAAAGGACTTAAAACATATTAGAACAAGAAATCGAATTTTGTCCATTGAAATCGACAACTTACTCTTAAGCATTGCGCTTGCTAAATTAAATACTATAAAATCCGGTCATTTTGGACCACGGCGACACTAAAGAAATTCTGACCGATCAACCCATAGAAATATCTGTACCTAGTATTTTAGAAGTATCAAAAATCAAAGTCTTGTAATCCAAAGATGTAACTCACTTTACAATTAGTTATCTTAAGATTAAATTTGCCTGCAAAAAGGTTACCTTATTCCCGGTGGTACATCACAACAGAATCATACAGCTCCCGGACAATGACAACACAATGGCTGAATGTGATACCAAGGTTGTAGCGGTCATCAACTGTGCCGCGTCAAATACAACAACATACTGTGACCTAGCAGAAAACGGCATATGCGCACATCAGCTGCACTCCGAGAAGTGGGCCATTGCAGAACACAGACAAGTCATCTGAGCCCCGTCATGGTCATCGAAGATGGGATAATCATCATCAATGACAGCCCTGCCAGGGTGAACACTGATGACACATTAGAGCTACTAATCAACGGCGCGTTCCTGTTGACGTTTGAATCGACGGCCACCATAAACGGGACGCAGTACGTCAACTGGAATAACATTCCGAGGCGCTCCCCAGGGGTCGCGATGTCTCCGATACTGAACATCACCGGACTTGACGGTATACTGAGCATGCCGTTCCTGCACCGACTGAGTTCTGAGAACTTAGCTCGAATTCAATAATTGTTATTCTTGGAACGCTCACCACTATCATCATCATATGCGCTCTCACCTTTCGCAAGCAACGGCAGAGAAGAGTTAGAGATGCCCAAGAGTTAACCCAGGTAATTGCGAGCATTGCTATAGCCGAGAACGGCAATGTCCTGAGAGCGGGAGCAGTTAACCAGTAAACATGGACCCCCGCGCGTTGTATGTTTGTGACAACACAAATATGCGTAAGCATAACCATCGGTCACACGGCTTACATCCGCCGCTGTTTGCATTCCTTTGAATATTGCATACGCAGTGGTCGGTGGTAATAGCTCCCGACATCGCAACTGGATGCATTGCACATGCCACAGAGTCAGCACTTTTGGCGATCACGCCAGTGGCAGTACATTTGCTCGATACGTCGCTCTGACGGCTGGGTTTGGTTAAGTTCTTTTACCTTTGTAAACTAGATTATAAGTAATTCTTAACAAGACAAGACGTGTCGAATAAAGGAATATAAATCTCAAAACTCCTTTCTTGGATTCGACGACTACTGGAAATGGGTCTGACGCATACCAGAGTAATTGAGGAATATAAATCTCATAACTAAATTCTTTGGATTCGACGACTACTGGAAACGGGTCTCTCACATACCAGAAGAGTTGGATAATTTGTACATACATATCATATGTATGTATGTTTGTATGTTGAGATGCAAGAACTGCCGGCGGTTTTTCAATGAAAATCAAGGTTAGGATCTAAGACCACACCCATTTACAAAAAACATAGTAGCCGAAAATAAAAATTCCACAATAAAGACAAAGTCAGGAAAAAAGTACATAAAAATAATTGAAAAAGTTGAATTACCTTTGCATATTTTCATACTATCATGCCTAGGAACGGCAACAATAGTAGACTATTCAAATTAAAAATTGATCACAATTAAAATCGGTCCCGCAGCACGTATACAGCATTAAACAAGTAAGAAAGTTACAGTCGAGTGTGCTCGCTACCCATTTTTAATAAGGGCAAAATATTTCGGTATTATTGTCAAAATATACCGAAAATACTAAAAATATACCAAATGGTATGTTTTGGTATATCGATACAGCACACCATTCAAAAATATACCAATGTACCAGATTATCGGCCAAAGCAACAAAGAGCCCTAGTAAGTAGGCGTTTTTGCCCATACAAAAGTATTTCTTTAATAACTTCCACAATTTTTATCTGATCGCAACCAAATTTTCAGGAATCATAACTACTATAGTAATTATAGTATATACCAAAAAATTACGCTTGTTATTCGATTTTTTTTATTTGCGGGGGCGGAAGTGGGCGTGGCAAAAATTTTAAAAAACTTGATCTGCATGCAAACATAACAAATGCTGTCGAAAAAAAATTATAGCTCTATCTCTTATAGTCTCTGAGATCTAGGTGTTCATACGGACAGACACACAGACGGACAGCCACACAGACGGACATGGATAGATCGTCTCGGCTGTTGACGCTGATCAAGAATATATATACTTTATAGGGTCGGAGATGCCTCCTTCTACCTGTTACATACATTCCCTGTCGGCACAAAGTTATAATACCCTTCTACCCTATGGGTAGCGGGTATAAAAACCAAACTGCATGCAGATCAACAGCCAACATATACTGGAACACGAAGAGATCTTCGCCGGAACTATACTACTGAATGATTTTAATGGAACAGTTATGACCGAAGAAGAAAGCGTGCAACTACATGGCACCTATATCATCTAAGCTAGTAACGCAAAAATTATAAAAAACACGTTGTACACTACAAAGGAGTTGGTCAAGATCGATCCTCTGCCACCACTCTTTCAACCTGTTGGTAACAAAAGCGAAGTACAAGAGGTCCTCTCCCTAGAAATGGTAAAAGAATTGAATTTCAATAATACAGTAAAACTGAAACTAATGAAGCAGAATCAGAAGGTACTAGGTACCAATACTAGTATCTACATCATCTTATTGCTAGCTATTATCATATTGCCAGCCAGATCACTGAGGTCAGGAACAACCAAAGTTCACGTAACCCCAGTAAACAACGCAGCAGTAAAAAATCCATCTCAATCAGCGACCGAGGACGTTCGCACTTAAAGGGGGAAGAGTCAAGGCCTGACATTCCACGAATTTATGTCCACTACAAAGTCAGTGACCATGACCCTTTCCCATGCCCAACGACACGTGCGCTGCGTCGGCACATTTACTTCAACAATATTTGCGCAATTCCACAAGCACTAACCCGCGCCTCGTCATCAGAAACCATCTCCTATGTGCAACACCTCGCGTAACGCCCAAACCGTGGGACCAAGTCTCCGACACCCAACACCCAGCGCGATAACTGCATCGGCTATCTTCGGCGGCAGCGACGGCGACGGCGACAGCGTCGAACCAGAAGAAGTCACTCTAGAAACAGAAGCCATATTTTTAATAATTTAGATTGTTTAAGTTAGTTCTAATCCAACTCCTGAATAAAGCACTTGGCTATTTTTAAAAACAAAATTTTATCAATTTTTGTTAATTGGCGCCCGAGCAGGGTCCCATTCATCTCGTCGTGATATATGTAATTCCCCGAAGGTTAAGTTGTTAAAGTGAGTTCGCCTCTGTAGTATGTGCATATATTGAGGGTACACTGTACCAAAACATAAATAATATTAAACAGCAACACTTTGTTGCTGTACGTAAGCATTCCAACTCGAGAGTGCGAGAAATATGATCACCCACTACTGAGCTACGCTAAGTCAGCGTTTTCACGCTGACCGCCAGTAGCATGCGCAATGCGCATATAAGTTGACAAGCAACTCTTCCAAACATCAAACGAGATGCCCTCGCATTCGCGGTCCGACAACTTTATGAAGCGACCCGCGCGTATAAGTTTCATGTGTCACAATCCTTGCTTGTGCATTTACGCTTAAATGTTTATTTTATATAAAATACAGCGCTCTTCATATAAGCCGCTTCAATAAATATTCTCTCCGGCACTTAGCCGTAAAACAACTTGTTTCATTGTCTGAGCTCGAGGCCAGCAATAAGGGGTACAGTCTACCCCTCAACCTAATCTTCAACAATCACAGGACTGGGAGGATAACAACTCAGTACTCCACAACCTAATCTTCAACAAGACGGAACAGGAAACTGAATAAATGGCGCCTAACAGATTTTATTTTAAGACCTCCAAAGAATCATGTAAGTGAGCGATTAACAAAATTAATACAAAATACAAAATGCAAGTGAACCTAAAATCAATTCTTTTGCACTGTGGTTAATTAATTATCTCGAGTTGATTGTCCAAACTAAAAGATATTCGTACAAGTAAAGTAGTTTGTGAGCATTTTTCTGTTCTTGGCAACTGTGTAACCAGTTCCTTTATGTTAATAGACTCACACGTATGCCCATGAGTTGGGCATATAAAGAAATTAAAGAAGAGTTTGAGCTTTTGTCCGCAACCGGTAGTGAACAACGAACCCGAATTGAATCCCAAACAACTACAGGCATTAGTGAATCACACTGTTTGTGCTGCGCTCGCTGATTAAGAACTGCGCATAGGGCAGCAGTTTGCTGAAGAGCTGTTCGCAGTCAAATCACAAGTAAATGAGCTGCAAATAGTGGCACCGAATATTGAAACATATGAAAAAGTGACAATAGACACAAACGTCAAGTGCGATGTGAGACTTGACACATAGTGTAATTTGAAGGAGTACAAGACGAGTATGTTATGTGACGTGGACGCAAGCTGCCCTGGACGCATACGAAATTTTCAGACGGCTACAAGGGTAGCGAGGCCCATTACAAGGCCGTCGCGATACTACGCAACAAAGTGTGCGGAACGGCCAGGTCGATTCTGACATCCCACAATACAGTTCTAAATATCGATGCGAGCATCGCACTATTAGACTGTACGTACGCAGACAAAACGTCTCTTCGCGTAGTCAGACCTAGGCGTAATGAAGTACTATGACGAAATTTAAAGAAAGCTAACATTGGTCACCAACAAGATTATGATGACACACGATGAGCAAGCTGCCACGATCCTCAACAGAAGCGATGCTCTACACGCATTCATGTCAGGTCTGAAGAGATCTTTGAAAGCGTTCGTGTTGCCGGCTCAGCCAAAAGAGTTGCCATCGTCATTGGCCTTGGCTCGTGAAGCTGAGAATAGCATAAAAAAAAGCATGTTTGCTGCCTCTTATGCGAAGACAATTGCAGACAGGAGTCACCCCAATGAAAACAGTAGGCAGACGAATCGTCAACAAATTAAGCCTAACAAAGGCCAAGAAAATAACCCCACTACGTAGGGAAACAGTCCCATAATAAGGCCCAAGACACAAATACCAAAGACGGCCAAACGTCTCAGCCTCAACCCATGGATATTGATTCCTCAGTGTCACACTTTCAGCAGCCAACCAGCTGGGGCAAAACCCAGAGTGCTGCAAACGTTGGTGCAACGCAGAAAAGACTCAACTCGTCAGAACGGATGTCGGGTCAAAGGCGTCAACGTGTTGACAACATAACGCAACAAAACACCAATAGTGAGCAACAGTATGCGGGTTACAAAACGTAACTACAGTCGGCACCCCATTCACTGTGAATTCCATACATGGATCCAGTGAAATAAGTAAGAAGTGTTCAATAAAAATTCATTTTAGATACCCTCGACGCATTTGACGCCATCATAGGTTTAACACTAGATTTTAAAAACAATTGCTTAAGCTACGGGAACAAGAATGGGCCACTGAAATTTCACTAGTCAGTGACATAATAGTACCCGAAAACGTAAAACACGAGTTTAGGCGAATGATAGTAAAAATAATAAAAGCATTTTCGACCTCTAACGAGGCATTGCCATACAATACGTCTGTCATTGCCACAATTCGTGCCGAGGATAATAAACCGGTATATTCGAAACTCTACCCATATCCAAATAGTGTGTCGGATTCGTCAATAACGAAATCTCACAACTACTGGAAGGCGGTATCACCAGACTGTCAAAATCTGCATACAACAGCTCAGCCTGGGTTGTCGACAAAAAAGGGTTCCACGCCGAAGGCATCAAAAACAAACGACTCGTAATCGACTTTAGGAAGTTAAACGATCGAACTGTTGCCGACCGCTAAGACCCAATGCCAAGTATCCCAATTATTCTAGCGAATCTGGGTAAAGCAACATTTTTCTTAACTCTGGACTTAAAGTCCGGGTATCACCAGATATACCTAGCAGAAATAAATCGAGAAAAAACATCGTTCTCTGTGAATGGTGGAAAATACGAATTCTGCCGATTGCCCTTTGGGTTGAAGAGTACCGGAAGCATCTTACAAAGAGCAATTGATGACGTCTTGAGGGAACAAAAAGAAAAATTTTGTTACGTCTACGTTTATGATGCAATAATATTTTCAGAAAATTAAGAGGACCATATTCGGCACATTGACATAATACTGCTACGCTTGGTCGGGGCAAACATGAGAGTAGCAAAAGAGAAAACTCAGTTTTTTCAAAAACAGCGTCGAATACCTCGGCTTTATTGTAACCAGCGACGGTGCGAAGACGGAACCTGAAAAGATAAAAGCGATTCAAGAGTATGTCGAATCGACGAACCTACATATAATATATGCGCTAAGATCATTTCTAGGCCTAGCTAGCTATTATAGAGTATTCGTAAAAGACTTCGCCTCAATAGCTAGGCCATTGACCAACATACTAAAAGGTGAAAATGGCTCTGTCAGCAAGCACATGTCAAGGAAGTTCCCGATTGAGTTCAACAACACGCAACGCGATGCATTCGAACGGCTAAGGGACATTTTGGCATCAGAAGATGTCATACTAATATATTCTGATTTCAAAAAACCTTTCGATTTGACCACTGACGTTTCTGCAAATGGCATTGGAGCTTCTAGCAATCGTGTGGGCACTCGGTAAATTCCAGAATTATCTGTATGGTACCAGAGAGCTCCGCATCTACAAGTGGATGTTACCCACACAGCCTCAGGCGAGGTGTGCCAAACTATCAGAAACAAGATAGTAAAGGCACAAAAAACCAGCTTCGCAGGTGCAACCCGGACAGACAAAATATGGTTTTTGATGTGTGTCTATATTAATAACAACAAGAGACTAGGTATCAAACTATCACCTTTATGTTCCATACAAGCCGATTTAGGAACAACGGTGCTTATTAGACGGAGGGTGGCCCATAAAGACAATCATAGGTAGTTATCATCGAGTAACCAACCAATAAATCTAATAAGAATCTATCTTTAAGGTCCATCATGATAGTTTTTACGCTGTTGACCTTGTTAACAACAACGTAAGCTCGGATTACCGACTTCTCTAACGCGAACTACATCCCTATCGTCGATGGTAGTACTCTAGTGTGGGAGCAACTTGGTTATGTAAGACACTCGAGTAGATTAAGTAATTTCTATAAGATAATTGAGGATTATAAAAAAATATCCGAGTTTAGATATATACATAAGTTAACACACAAAACATTTCGAAACTCAAACGACAAATCCCACAAGTCTAATATGCAGACTCAGCGTCTGACCAACTTCCTGCACGCGCCGAGTGCGCCTGCAAATATTTCAAGAAGACCCAAAACCGAGTTGCCCAACACATCCGCCATATACCGGTGCAAGCAATTCCAGGAACATCAAGCATTGCACCCAATTCACCAACCAAAGCTGCGCTGTCAACGTCGCTGCTGAAACTCACAGCTTTATATAGGACTAGCTTTAGAATTAATTTTTAGTCTCTAATTTGATTCAATAAAGAATGGTTCTGACAAGAACCTTAAATATTTTTTTGTTATTATTTGAAACCCAATAATTAACTGGCGCCCGAGCAGGGACCGGAAAGTTCGCGTATCGATAGTGCCAAACCGTTTCTGAGTGCGTGAAAACGAATTGTGCATAGACAGAGCAAAATAGTTTCTAAGTGCGAGATTCAAACAAGTTATTATCCCAATAGAGACTCGTGATCATCAATCACCGGAAAATAACAATCAGCCAAGGGGTCATTAATTTGACGAAGTGCAACTAAGCCATAAGGACATTAAGTTGGCCAAGTGCGACCACAGCAATTAAATTTGCAAAACCTTCACGACTATTAAATCAGTCAGTTGAAGGAACAGTTCAAACAATCTCGGCAATTAAGTTAGCCAACATAAACCCGTACCAAAGCCATTAAGTTAGCTAGTGTAAAGGGTGAGATTGTGAGAACTGCATCGGTGGACCACATATTCTGCAAGATCCGTTCTCAGAATACTCTCCAGGAGGTATGGATCACGGAGCCCCAGTAGCAGCTGCAAAAAGGAACAACCCCGTCCCATCAGGAAAGGTGGCCACATCATTGCTAATGTAAGTTAGAAATAAGAAAATTTACAAACAAGAAGGAAAAACCAAAAGCAAAAATTAAAAACATAAAGCAAAGTGCAGAAAAACAAGACTCAAAGACTCATATGGGCAAATCCCAGAAACAGTCCACCAGCGACCAATTTTTAAATTTCACATTTTCTAATTTTTCTTTATATGGAACATTAAAGTAAATATGGCATCTTAAGAATTTAAAGCAAAAAAGAAATTTCGATCATTATAAAAGCACAAATTTGTATCAAATCCAATTTTATTTATAATTTTCATAATTTTACTTGAATTCGTGCTCTGCGCACACCTTCAAATCCCTATTTTATTCTTCACAATTTTTTGCCTCTGCTTGGGCTCACACACAAATCTAAAGTAAATCACGTTGAAATAATTGTGAAGCACATTTATGAATATAATAAATAATGTTTAGTTCAAATTAAAAGATTTTTGTCTTATGTTAATGTCAGCGGAAAAAGTGTAGCGTGCGACACGTAGCGTGCGACACAATGGGTTTACGGCTTTGCTAAAAATCTAGAAACATTATTAAGACCAAACGATCGGATTTTGTCTTCTAATATTCTTAACTTTCTTTAGGATATTAACTTTCATAGGGTTTGCAGAATTCGCTAAAAATTGCGTTTGAAATGAAAATTTTGAAACTAACTTCCACTTGGTGTAGCGTGCGACACGTCACAATTTTATTGATTATTTTCAAAACAGTGACTCCAGTGAAATTGAATCTTATACCCTCCGAAAGTACTCTCAATTCACTCTAAACACAAACCAAAAGTTTACGGTAAATCTTTAAAAAACCCCTCAAAAAATTGATTTTCATTAGCTAAAATCGTGCGAATGTAGCGTGCGACACGTGGGATTTGCCCATATTGAATATAGCAAATCAAAAGCAAACTAATAAAACAAAAGCAGAATTAAAAAATATATATAAGAAAAAGAAACAAATCATTGCAAAGCATACAAGACTCAAAAGAGTCCATAGTAAAAGAATACATAAATAAGTGTAAAACGATAAATCAAACAAAAAGATCACAACGGTGATATAACTTATTCCAACTTTGTGATTCCCAAGGGACCCTCCAAGAAGGAAAAAACTATTCACTGGTTATAAACTTATAATATAAAACAAAAAAAAAAGAGAAAAAAGAGGAAAAATATGTAGCGTTTAAATTCGTTCTTTATCGCATAAGGCCAATCGTAATAACTTAATTCACCCCCCATACTAGATCCAGAAGAAATAGAACAAGTGAACGAAGCACAAAGACAGCGTTCAATCGAGAGACAAAACAATAGGCATTTAGAACATCAACAAAACATCAACAGACAGAACGGAGATAACAGAGCCGCTCTAATAGCCGCTATAAGCAAAATATTAGCCGAACATTTGCCAAAATTATTAAGACAACATACCAATCCTCTAGAAGATTTTCTAAGTCTCCAAGATCATGTTATTGCCCCTGAACATCAAAGAAATTTGACAGATCTTGACAGAGTACCCGACATAGCAAAAGGTTTGCGTGAGTTTAGCGGAAATCCCGAAGAATTTAGCTCATGGAAAAAAGCGTAGAGCGTGTCTTACAAGCATATAACTCATACCAAGGTACGCCCAAATATCATAATACACACTATCCGAGACAAGATAACGAAAAGTGAAGACCAAGATTTTGAAGCATATAAGATACCGCTTAACTGGGATGCCAAGTGTAGATGTCTTTCGTTACATTACGTAAATAAACGAGACATAGTCACCCTAGAATATGAAATGACTACATTAGTACAAGGTCCTAATCAATCAGTGATTAAATCTTAAATAAAACGAGTAGCATGGATATTGACAGAAACGGGGAAGCAATGTTGACGAAATTATACAGAGACAAGGCGCTAGACACTTTCATTCGAGGACTACAAGGTGACTTGCCTCGGCTATTAGGCATAAAAGAACCAGCAGACTTACCTACCGCACTACATCTCTGCTTAAAAATGAAAAAACAAACCTTTAGGTCGAAACATGCCACTTTTTAAGGGACATCCGTCACATTTTAGAAACACTAGTGGTAAACCCATACCAGCCCCACGAAATGTCATCTTCGCAAATAGGCAACCACCGCTGTATTTCAGCGAGCTTTGGATAACATACTTCATGAACATATCGGCAAGATATGTATAAATTATATAGACGATATCATCATATTTAGTAAAGATGATGAATCCCATTACAGGAACTTGGAGGTAATCAGTTAGACAAATGCGAGTTCATGAAGAATAAAGTCGAATTTCTAGGTTTTGTAATTTTCGATAAAGGCATCGAAACAAATCCAAATAAAGTCGCAGCGATAGCTAACTATCCCTGCCCTAAAACACTAAAAGAGCTAAGATGTTTTCTTGGACTCTCCGGCTACTACCGAAGATTTATACAAAGTTATGCTAAGTTAGCAAATGCCCTTACGTCTCTTTTAAGAGGGGAAGATAGACACGTGTCCAAAAACAAGAAAAATTAATTACTCTTGACTCTGAAGCATTGAAGGCCTTTCAAAAACTACGAAGTTGTCTTATTTCAAAGGAAATAATCCTTCGCTATCCAGATTTTACTAATGAATTTCACTTGACAACGGACGCATCTAATTACGCAATAGGAGCAGTCCTATCGCAGAACAACTAACCAATTTCGTTCCTCTCGAGAACACTATCGAAAGCAGAAGAAAACTATGGAGCTAACGAAAAATAAATGTTGGACATCATCTGGTCACTAAAAGCTCTCAAAAATTATTTATATGGGAAAGCGAAAGTCAAAATATTCACCGACCATCAACCCCTAACACATTCCTTGAGCAGTTGGAAACGAAATGCAAGAATCAAAAGACGGAAATCTTACCTAGAAAGAATATGACTACGAAATATTTTACAAACCAGGAAAGAAGAACGTCGTAGCTGACGCACTCTCGAGAATATCAACTGTTCAAATCAATTCCATAGCCTCAACTCAACATAGTGCGCAAAGCTCAAGTGACGAACTAATACCCAGTATAGAAGTCCCCATTAATGTTTTCAAGAACCAAATATTTCTTAACAAATCAGATAAATCCATCTGCATATTCTATATACCATTCCCCACGTTCCATCGACACGAAATATACAAAAAAGAATTTAACGAAAAAGAATTAGTTGAAACTCTTAAAAAATACCTCAACCCTTCGGTTATCAATTGCATCCAAACAACTGAGGATATAATGGGGAAAATACAACTATTATATCCTAAATATTTCAAAAACGTCAAAGCCCGTCAATGACTGAAGACCTCACCAAGGAATCTAGACAAGAGGAGGAAATCCTCAAAATCCACAATAGAGCACACCCCAGTGCCGAAGAAATCAAGATTCAATTAGCAGAAAAATTCTACTTCCCCAAAATGAAACAAAAAATAAGCAAGATAGTAAAACAATGCAAGATTTGTAAGGAATCTAAATATGACCGACATCCCCCTAATCCAGAACAGAAAAGAACTCCAATACCAGAATGTCCCAGTCACATCATTCACATCGACATTTACTCAACCAAAGGTGATTTAGTTCTTACAGCAATAGATAAATTCTCAAAACTAGCACAGGCACGCATAATCAATTCGAAAGGAATAGAAGACATTCGAACACTACTTAGGGACATTATTTTCTACTATGGAGTTCCTAAGTTCTATAAAGGTCCAAAGTCCAAGGTCTGTAAAATTCATGCTTGAGGATCAGTTAAATATCACAATTTACACTGCGCCACCATATAAGAGTACGGTTAATGGACAAGTAGAAAGGTTCCATTCGACACTTTTCGATCACCATAGAACCTTTGAAGAACTCCTAGATATAGCCATATACGAATATAACTACTGTGACGCACCATACTGCGCCACAAAAATAAACAATAGCCCAACACGTATATACCAGAGTTTTTCTCTCATACATGGTCACTCACCCAGCTGTGCTGAGTTAACAGCGCAAGTGCAACGCAAAGAGAGTTCACAGAGCATGCGCAACGCAAATATGAGCCAAGCAAGCTAACAGCGCATGTGCAACGCAAAGAGAGTTCACAGAGCATGCGCAACGCAAATATGAGCCTAGCAAGTTGACAGCGCATGTGCAACGCAAAGGGAGTTAACAGCGCAAGTGCAACGCAAAGCGAGTTAACAGCGCATGCACAAATTTAGAAAGTAAAAGCGAGTTGGCAGAGCTAAGACCTTGACCTAGATAAAAAGGGCGAGAGTAGGAGGAGCGGCTCTCTCACTCTGATAAAGAACTTGCCAGTGCGTAACACTTTTACCCACGAGTGTCATAAAAAAAAGTCTAGAACCACGTGCCAAGTATACATCGAACAGTTCCATCACGCAACACACGAAGACTTTAAAGGTACGTTCAAGCTGAATGCTTGATACCCATTTACACTTTAATTATTCCCTTTTGCTCCCCGTTCAACACATACGATTACGCATAGCCATTAGCATAGTCATTGTATTAACCCCCTTCGAGTGCGACAACGCACTAACACAACCACACTAACGATATACGCTAGACATTGTTTTCCTTTTCGCCGCGTCTTTCGCTCGTCGTCGTTTACCTTTTCACACCACGCACATATTTTTCCCCGTTCACCGTAGTAGTGTGATTACAGATTACTACAGTCGACGCTGAAAAAGTGTGTACAGTGAGACTGTGCCAGTGTGATCACACGCCAGCATTTGTCTCACTCATACTGTGTGCCTCGTCTTTTCCCGTAGTGCTTGTGCAAAGCAAAGTGCCCGTTCGCGGTAACAGTAGTACAGTCGACACTGTAATAGTGTGTATAGTGCGGCCGTGTCAGTGTGATTACACACCAATACTCGCCTCACCTACACCGTACATCCCGTTACGATTCTCCGCGAGGTATACCTAACTCCCGCTAGCCGTAATAGTGTGACTACAAACTATTACAGTCGGCGCCGGAATAGTGTGTACGGTGTGATTGGGCAGTGTGATTACACACTCGCAACCATTTCACCCACGCCGCGTGCTAAGATTCATACTATTCGTACGAACCCCAGTTTCTTCCCGTTAGCTGTAGTAGTGTGACTACAAACTACTACAGTCGACGCCGGAACAGCGTGTACAGTGTAATTGGGCCAGTGTGATTACACACTCACAACCAGTTCACCCACGCCGCGTGCCCCGTTTTTCATACCATTTGCACAAAACCCCAGTTTCTTCCCGTTAGTTGTAGTAGGGTGACTACCACCACTACAGTCGACGCCGAAAAGTGTGTACAGTGCTGCATAGTCGGTGTACTTCACACTGACTTCCATGACAACTTCCCCGTGTAATAATCCTATCGACGTTGGACCCGAGAACAACCCCAGAAGCAGAAATATTTACATCATTGTTGACAAATCTGTTGCCAGAGAAATAACAAATAAAAATAAACAACGTTACAAATTGAAAACTCCTGTCTTTTCTTTACATCTTGATCTCCATTTGCCTACGAAGATCGTCTCACACCTTGAGATACTCGACTTGTAGGGTTTCAGCAAACATAAATTTCTTATTTCGATCCCTGGACAGCGCTAGCTACCTCGGCGTTGTGACGGTTCGTTACACTAATCTTTCCACTCCACAACCAAAAAGTGACCATTAGAGGTATTCTTCGGAAGGAGAGTCACGACAACCTCAGACCAGTACGAACAGGCCAGACAAGACAATATTGACAAACTCAAGATAGCACAAAATAAAGATTTCCACAACAAAAGCAGAAACAAAATAATAACTTATGAGTCAGGACAAGAAGTATATGTAAAGTAGTAAACACTCGTTTAGGTTCAAAACTTTCCCCTAGATTCAAGAAAGAATTCGTTAAAGAAGATAAAAATACAAACATTTTAACAGAGTCTGGAAGAATCGTACATAAAAGTAACATCAAATCATAATATTCCCAGGGTATTTCAATAATCTTATCAGTAATAATAATCAACAGGTCATAGTTAAAACACAACTGAAGCAATGAATTAATTAATTAATTACGTCTATATCGAACTCCCTAACGAATTCAATACAAAAAGTAGTTCTTTCAGAAACGAGGTAGCCATTAGCCTTCGCAATAAAATTCGATAGCAAATATGCCACAATTAATTATAACAAATACTCTTTTACTAAACGATAATAAAATAACAGAAAAAGTAAAAATAATTAGAAAAAGCAACATGCCACCATTATTAATCTCAAAGATAATGTAATTTTCCATATATCAATGCTTCATAATAAAACTACACTTTGTACATTGTCAAAATTCCTAAGTTAAAGGAAATGGAATATCAAGATATTTTGTTATAATCAATAGTCAAAAATAACGTAATTGTACACTTAGAAATAAGTCAATTACTTTGTATAATGAAATAGTATATGGCATACCACAAAAAATTTTAGAACATACTTAGACATAACAAGTAAGAAAACTACAGTCGAGTGTACTCGACTCTGAGATACCCGTCACCCATTTTGAATAAAAGAAATATATTTTGCGGTATTATTCTCAAAATATACCATAAATACTGCAAAATACTAAAATATATCACATGGTATATGTGGTATATCGATATAGTACCGCATTAAAAATATACCATAGACGGCACAATATACCAGATTGTCAGCCAAAGCAATTAAAACCTCTAATAAGTAGGCGTTTTTGCCCATACAAAAGTATTTCTTTAATAACTTCGACAATTTTTATCTGATCGCAACCAAATTTTCAGGAATCATAACTACTATAGTTATTATTATATATACCAAAATTCGCAAAATACTCTATAGCTTTAAAATTAGGCTTTTTATTCCATTTTTTTGATTTGCGGGGGCGGATGTGGGCGTGGCAAAATTTTGAAACAAGCTTGATCTGCATAACAAATGCTGTCGAAAAAAAATTATAGCTCTATCTCTCGTAGTCTCTGAGATCTAGGTATTCATACGGACAGACGGACAGACACACAGGCGGACATGGATAGATCGTCTCGGCTGTTGACGCTGATCAAGAATATATATACTTTATAGGGTCGGAGATGCCACCTTCTACCTGTTACATACATTTCCTGCCGGCACAAAGTTATAATACCCTTCTACCCTATGGGTATAAAAAGTTTGCGAAAAGAAATGGAATGTCATCGATTTAAGCCAAACACATTGTATTCCGAAATTAGTTAAGGGAGAGAGAGCACTGTGCAGTTTCAGCAACGCAGATCACATCCCGGAGATAGAGGAAATCGACAATGGTCTAATTCTCCTCAATAGGTTTTAGGTTTTAGGTAGGACCGGCTGCCCCTGTACGGGGCAAAGCATAGACCAGTGGAGGTCCGTAGCTGTACCGGTAGCTTATCTACGTCTCAGAAATCGCGCAGTATGGATGCATTTTTGGCAAAAGCCAGCAGCATCCTAGGAGGTAGCCGTGAAACGTCCCGAAGATCGTTGTGGCACGACGAATTAAGTTATTTCAACCGGAGTCGAGATAACGCTGGGCATCTACAGAGAAGATGCTCGAGTGTTTCCTTAACCCCGGGCTCGTTGCATTTCCTACACTGATCACTGTTCGTGATACCCAGCTTTACAGCATGGACAGCCGACAGAACGTGACCAGTTAAAATGCCTAGCATTAGCCTGCAGTCTTTCCTTGAAAGCTGCATGACAAAATTGGTTAAGTTTTTGTTAGTAGAGGCACACATCAGCCTTGCAGTTTTGCACGAGTTGGCATTGCGCCAGCTAGCGTCCCACTGAAGTCTAGAGCGCACCTCAATTTCCCTGCCTAGAGTTGCACATGTTACCGACATCGAGCCCCACTCCCTCTTTGGCGAGAGAGTCTGCGATCTCGTTGCCATCGATGCCCTGGTGGCTTGGGATCCAATAGATACGCACGACCGCAGATGCGTTCAGCGACTCTATTGCTTTTCTGCTTCTTGAGTTATGATTACGCTGTAAACCCCGAGCCAATTCGCAGCCTTGCCAATGACAAAAACTTCCGCCTGGAAGATGCTGCAGTGGTCTGGGAGTTTATAGGAATGTTTGGAGACCGGGTCTGGACAGTATACGGCCGCTCCGACACCATCATCCATCTTCGACCCGTCGGTGAAGAGGTTGAGGGCTTCGGGAATGCATAACTCTTTCCGCCAGCAGTCCGGTTCCAAGAATATTGTTTTAATATGTTCGGTACTGGTAAGGGGGATAGTATAGTCCAAGTCTCTACTAGTCTCCCTACCAATGGCGCTGTGACCATAGCCTAGCAGACCCAGATTGCCTGTTGCGGCAATCCTTATGGACGATTTTGCGGCTATGGATTGCGCGTATAGGTTCAACGGTTCGACGCCAGCTATCACCACGAGGGCTTTAGTTGGCGTCGACCTGAGTGCGCCTGTGATACACAGTAGCGCTTGACGCTGTGTCCTTTGCATTATGGATAGGTACGTCCTTTTTTCCGTGGCCTTCCACCACACTATAACACCATAGGTGAGGATAGGGCAAACAACTTAGATGTATATCCACCGCATTAGATTAGGAGATAGGCCCCAAGTGCAACTAAGCATCTTTTTCGCCATGTACAAGGCTCCGGTGGCCTTCTTCACCCTCTCTAACACGTTAAGCTTCCATGACAGTTTGATCTCCAGGACCACACATAGGTATTTTACTGCTAGGCTCGGCTTTAGCATGGTACAGCCTATTTTAGGGGGGGAACACGCAGGTACCTTATACCTCTTCGTGAAGAGGATAAGGTCCGTTTTGTCCGCGTTAATGCTGAGCCCGGCTGATTCGGCCCATGCTTTAACTTCCCGCAAAGTAAGTTCCATTACGGAACTAAGGGTGGTTGGGCATTTCCCAGTTATCAAAATGCTTATGTCGTCGGCATAGGCAATTAACTTGGGGGCCCGTCTAGTGAATTTTTGAAGTAGGCTATTTACGACCAAATTCCAAAGGAGAGGCGAGAGAACCCCACCCTGGGGAGTGCCACCTCGCACTACCTTTGTAATGGCCGCATCGCCCCACGTAGCCACCACCCGCCTGTCACAAAGAAGGCGGTTGACCCACCTGTGGATCGCTGGTGCTGTGTTAACTGAGGTAAGGCCCTTCATAATAGCGCCAGTAGTGACGTTATGGAAGGCGCCTGAAATGTCACGAAATGCACCCAAGGCATATTCTTTATAGTGGTCTGCTTTTTCGATGGAGGCTACTAGAGCATGGAGAGCTGTCTCAATGGACTTGCCCTTTGTGTACGCATGCTGATTTGGGGACAACAAATGCATTGAGTTGCTTCTGATGTGCAAATCAAGTAGCTTTTCCAATGTTTTTAGCAGGAAAGAGATTAGGCTGATAGGCCGGAAGTCATTAGGAACCACATGACTGCATTTGCCCGCCTTGGGCAGGAAAATGACCATCGAGGTCCTCCCATGCGAGGCACGCCGAATAGATGCCCGATAGCCACGGAACAATCGTGAGCTTGCTAGCTTGCAGCATTGCTGGCGAAAGTCCATCGAGACCTGGCGACCTTACCTTCGCAAAGGAGTCGATAGCCCAAATTATTTTATTAACTGTAATTAGACCGGCAGGGGGTCTCATAACTAGAAGACTAGGAAGGAGCTGCCAGTCACTGTTCTCCATTCCAATACATCCCGGGAAATGAGTTGAGAGCAGTGCTTCAAGAGTTTCAGCACTGCTCTCCGTCCACACTCCATCGCCCGACTTGAGCAGACTAGGACTGGAAGCCTGCTTGGACAGCAGCTTCCTCAGTCTGGAGGTGTCTTTGATGTTGTCCAGGTCAGAGCAAAAGGTTCTCCATGAAGACCTTTTGGATGATCGGATCATCCTCTTGTAAGACTTTAGGAGAGACCTGTACTCGTCCCAGACATAATCATTGTCCGCCTTCTTAGCAAGTTGAAACATGCTAGTAAGCTCCCCACGAAGCGAAGAGAGATCTGGGTTCCACCAGGGTGGCTTCGATCTTCTCGTCGGTCTAGAGAGCCTACATGATAGGCGAAATGCGGAAAGTAGTCCTGCTGAGAGGACATTGACATTTGTTTCTAGGTCCTGTACCGAGTTAATGTTACCCGGCGGACCAAGAGACTTGGAAACAAGGCTAGAGAATTTCGCCCAGTTAGTATTGCGGGGATTTCTGAACGGCTGAGCCGCAGGTACCCTGTTAAATGGAATGGTAAATTGAATGTACTTATGATCCGAGAAGGAGGGTCTATACAGGACCCTCCACTCTTCTACATTGGTACACTCAGTCGCAATCGTTAAGTCCAGCACATTACAAGAGGTGGGACCTACATAGGTAGATACCTCACCTCTGTTGGCTAGTCTAAGCTTATGGTTAAGGATAAAATCAAGAACTGACTCATCCCTGTCTTTAATGTCCGGACTTCTCCAGACGCTATGGTGGGCGTTGGCGTCCGTTCCGATAATAAGATGTTTTTTGGAGGAGCAGACCATGTCCACCAGCCTCCACAGCTCGTCATGTGGAGCCGGCATGTCGTGGGCCATGTAGCAGGATGCCAGCAGCAAAACATCCCTCACGGCTCTCCAGTACCACCACGGTAAGATCGTCATTGCTGTAATTAGGTAGTAGATGAGCTTTTAGCCCTTTTTTACAAGGATGGCAGTTCTCGATCTACTTACCAATTTCGGGACGTACAGATCGTAATTAGGCGACTGCAGCCCAGCAACTGTGTTGCCCGACGCTATCCACGGTTCTTGTACCAAAGCCGCGTAGGCGGACACTTCCTCCAGGGCAAGGAGTAGCTCCGCCGAAGCCGTTTTAGACTTATGGAGGTTGAGTTGCAGCACACTCATTAGAGGTCAGAAAACTCGCGGTGGGGCCTGTCTGCATGGACAGTTCCTCCCCCACCTCCTCCGTCTCATCAGTCAAGCTGAGGTGCTGGGTGGCGTCGGTCACGCTCTCAAAACCGAGATCTGCCTCAACCTCCCCTGACCTCAGCGTGTGCGTGTCCTTGTCGTTGGTATGACGTTTTTTGAGGCGAAGGTACACGCTCCCTAAGCCCCACGCCATCTTCCCATTGCGTTTATATAGCAGATCCTCGGCCTCCTTATTGATCTGAATGATCACGTGCTGCCCACCACTGGGTAAAGGTTCATCAACCTTCAGCACGGACCAATCACTCGTCGGTATGGCCGGGTTCTGCTTTTTAAGCAGCTGAAGCGCCCTGCACAACTATGGGGAAAAGGACTTTCGCCTTCGGCATGGACGGAATATTATTCCTGTCCACCAGCTGTCCAGCTTGGCCCCCTCCCACAGTCCGTCCAGTTTGGGTACGGTCGCTTGCAGCCACTGCAATATTGGGTTGTCCTTGCATGTCCGGATCTTGACACCATTCATCCAGCCAGTGCCTTCGAATGTAGGCATTGGACTGTCTGGGACATTTTCCATCCTGACAAACAGTGTGTCGACCAGCTTACTATGGGTCAACCGCCACCGCTCTGCAGACATTTTCCCGTTAGGGTCCCCTCTGTCTATGAGAGCAACGGCGAGATGCCGCCTGGCAGTTTCAGCAACCGTTGCTCTCTGTCTTGTCTTCTTCGTGTCCGTGTTGGTGGAGCCAGGTGCTCGCAGCCTCTTGCTCACTGGGGCCCCTTGCTTGGGACTCTCAGCGGACCGTTGGCGCTTGCTTGTCATGGACTCCACCTTGTTGTTGCAGGGCCGGTAGAACCGGTCTCCATCAGAAGATGAAATTAACATGTTAATCGAGTATCCTAGAATTAGGCAGACATGTAAGAAAAGAGTAATCCTCCCGGTATCCCACAACCACGCATTAGTACAAATCCGAGATGACATAATTGCGGAGTGCGACGACTGAATATTCGCAGTTAGCGATTGCGAGCTCACCAGTTACGCCACTTTCTGCAAAGTCAACACGAGAAAGCTGCGCCCGAGAGATTCATGCCGGAGGCCTAGCCAATTGCCGCACTCAATCGAGCCATCTGCTGTCAGGCGCACTGATAGACGAAGGAACCACCGTTATCAATAAACAACGTGTCCAATTACTGTGGACGAAGGGCCTATGGTAATGTTGGAGGGAACGCACATCATCACGTTTGAACACGTAGCGATAATCAACAATACGTGGAATTTGAACCACAACCGCAACCGTAGGCAAAAGTCCGAGCATCGCTACTACTACATCCGAAATAAGTTAAGGGAGAGAGAGCACTGTGTAGTTTCAGCAACGCGGATCACATCCCGGAGATAGAGGAAATCGACAATGGTCTAATTTTCCTCAATAACTTCAACGGCAATATGGTCTGGAGTGGAACCGACAACCATCTAGAAGGGTATTTTTTAATCCACCTAATCAATGATTCCATGCAAATCAAAGAACGGCTATTTAACGCTCTTCAGCATCATACTGATAACGGCGTTAGGACTTCACGCTTGCAGCCGGACGAAGAATACCATTACTCTTCAACTTGGACCAACACCAGCTCCGTCAAAAACGTTGGAGTCATCAATCAGCAAGAAAGAGGATTTACAGAAAGCCCCACTGCCTCATTTCAACAACATACCTTTAAAAAAAAAGATAGCTTATATAGGGCTAGCTTCAGAATTAATTTGTAGTCTCTAATTTGATTCAATAAAGTACGGTTCTGACAAGAACCTTAAATCAAATATTTTTTTTTTGTTATTATTTGAAACCAAATAATTAACTTATATGTAGAGCACATAGAAACATTTTTGTCCGCTCTAAGAGTTCACCGTAGAATGGCCAGGAGTTTAGACTTTCTAGACACAGTACTAAAGATTGTAGCGGGAACTCCGGAATAAGAATGACAAAGAATCAACTAAGAGATTCAAACAATAGACAGGTACTCACTAAACAAAACAGATACAGTAAACAAAATAATACAAGCAAAAAAGGGGACCTCCTTGACACTTCACATTTATTTGAGACACTTATGACTCGAAATAGGATGTTAATTACAGAAATTTAGAACTTGATACTAACAATCACGCTTGCAAAGTCAAATATTATAAATCCCACAATTTTCGATACCAATGATTTGAAGTCAATATTTGCTAATCAGTCCCCATAGTTAATTTAATGGAAGTTTCCAAAATTCAAATATTACAATCAGAAGATGAAATTAATATGTTAATCGCGTATCCTAGAATTAGGCAGACATGTAAGAAAACAGTAATCCTCCCGGTATGCCACAACCACACAGTAGTACAAATCCGAGATGACATTATTGCGGAGTGCGACGACTGAATATTCGCAGTTAGCGAATAGGCCGGAGGCCTAGCCAATTGCCGCACTCAATCGAGCCATCTGCTGTCAGGCGCACTGATAGACGAAGGAACCACCGTTATCAAAAAACAACGTGTCCAAGTCACTGTGGACGAAGGGCCTATGGTAAATGGAGGGAACGCACATCATCACGTTTGAACACGTAGCGATAATCAACAATACTAGGTATTTGAACCACAACGCAACCGTACGCAAAAGTCCGAGCATCGCTACTTCGCCACTTCTCAAAATGACCGGGCACCACCAGATCCTGAGTCTCTCATCAAGTCGAGGCAGGAGGTTTGCCAAAGGTATGATTCCTGATTGGAGTTGGAATCAGCATTGTCTTCTGCGCATCAATTATCGTTTACCAATGCTGCCATAGAAGACGTGCCTCTTTGAAGCTTAAAAGAGCCATCGTCCAAGTCGACGTCACCGAGGCCGGACACGAACTTAAGGGGGGAGTAGTTAACAAGCAACACTTCCAAACATCGAACGAGCGGCACTCGCATGCGCGGTCCGGCAACTTATCAAGCGACCCGCGCTAGTTACCGCACACATAGTTGCGGCTACACCCCTGCCTCTCAAACCTCAGCGATACAAATGAATGGTCATTAACCCAACCTTTCCACTACAACAACAATGACAGCAATAGGGTTAATTTCAGAGGAAATTACCGAGGTAGCAACCGAGGTAGAAATAATTCAAACCGAGATGGCAACCGAAACCAAAATAACAATCATAGAGTTAATGTCCGAGTAACCCAAGGTAACTCGCGAAACCAACAGCAACCCTCAGATGTTCAAAGCCAATAAATGGCTCAAAAAATTGTTGTAAAAGTTATTAATAAAGGAACAGGTAAAACGTTTACACTGATATTAGGTACTGGTGCAGATATATCTATACTATAAGAAAATATAGATATATTTGAAAACGTCAATAAAACGATCACAACCCAAATTGTATTGTATTGGTACAAGTACAATTTTTTCAAATGTCTTCGCCTTTATAGAACTTTCTACGGGTAAAAAAAAATTCCACACGACTTTCACTTAGTTGACCAAAGTTTCCCAATACCTAGTGATTAAAATTTAAATGCAAATACTTCATACTTGTGACAATAATCTCCCAGCTCGTTCTGAAGTTGTTCGTGAAAAAGAGATTCCCTCTATACAAAATCAAATATTGATATTGTATCGAGAAATTGATGAATGAATTTGCATTGCAAACACTATTTCCCACCATAAAAATACTTATGTTTGAATTTAATAAAAAAAAATATGAAGCCACATTTACTACACATTTACTGAAAAGAAAAAATGGCGATCAGTAATTGACTATCGTCAAATTAACAAAAAGCTACTGTCCGATAAATTTTCATTGCCTAGAATTGATGATCAGCTAGGTAGAGCAAAATATTTTTCATGCCTAGACTTAATGTTAGGTTTTCACCAAATAGAACTTAAAAAAAGTTCTAGAAATATAACGTCATTTTCAACGAGCAATGGCTCATGTCGCTTCACGCGATTACCGTTTGGTTTAAAAATAACACCAAACTCATTTCAGAGAATGATGACAATAGCATTTTCTGGTCTAGAACCTTCGCAATCATTTCTTTATATAAATGATCTTATAGTAATCGGTTGTTCTGAGAAAACTTATCATATAGTCAAAAACTTATCTGATGTTTTCGACAAATGTAGAAAGTTCAATCTGAAACTACATCCTAAAAAATGCTCATTTTTTCGAGCATAAAGTCACATTTTTGGGACACTGATAAAGGAATCTTGCCAGACGACAAAAAATACGTCGTCATACAAAATTACTCAGCCCCACACGATGCGGACAGCGCAAGTCGATTCGTTGCATTCTGCAATTACCATAGGCGCTTTATAAAACACTTTGCCGATTATTCACGTTACATAGCAAGATTATGTAAAAACAACGTAAAATTCGAAAGGACATTGGAATGCCTTCAATCGTCTCAAAACGGCATTAATAAACCCAACCTTGTTACAATATCCAGATTTCATCAAAGAATTCCGCATAATAACAGATGCCAGTAAGCAAGCGTTTGGAGCGGGTTTAACTCAACTACAATGGACTCCAAATTCCTATTGCATATGCATTAAGATCCTTTACAATAGGAGAAAGTAACAAGAGTTAACAGCTATTCACTGGGCTATAAAACACTTTCGACCATATATTTTATGATATTTACGGCAAAAACCGATCACAGACAACTTACGTACCTATTTTCCATGACTAATCCGAGTTCCAAACTCACGCGAATAAGGCTTGAATTATTGGAGTATATTTTACGGTAGAATCTGAAGGGTAAAGACAACTATGTAGCTGATGCGTTATCAAGAATAACCGTCAATAAACTACAAAACATACATTCGAATATACTAAAAGTCACTACGATATACCAAACAAGTAAGAAAGTTACAGTCGAGTGTGCTCGACTGTGAGATACCCGCTACCCATTTTTAATAAAGGCAAAATATTGCGGTATCATTTTCAAAATATACCGAAAATACTTAAAAAAATACTAAAAATATACCAAATGGTATATTTGGTATATCGATATAGTTCACCATTCAAAATATACCATAGACGGCACAATGTACCAGATTGTCGGTCAAAGCAACTCAGACCCCTAGTAAGTAGGCGTTTTTGCCCATACAAAAGTATTTCTTTAATAACTTCCACAATTTTTATCTGATCGCAACCAAATTTTCAGGAATCATAACTACTACAGTAGTTATTGTATATACCAAAATTTGTAGCTCTAGCTTTAAAATTACACTTGTTATTCAATTTTTTTGATTTGCGGGGGCGGAAGTGGGCGTGGCAAAAATTTGAAACAAACTTGATCTGCGTGCAAACATAACAAATGCTGTCGAAAAAAAATTATAGCTCTATCTCTTATAGTCTCTGAGATCTAGGTGTTCATACGGACGGACGGACGGACGGACAGACGGACATGGCTATATCGTCTCGGCTGTTGACGCTGATCAAGAATATATATACTTTATAGGGTCGGAGATGCCTCCTTCTACCTGTTACATACATTTCCTGCCGGCACAAAGTTATAATACCCTTCTACCCTATGGGTAGCGGGTATAAAAAGACAAAAAGTCTGCGCAGAAAATGAAAAAGTAGAATTGCCATCGCAATCTACAGAAAAAGCTTCTCAGCCCAACGTATAAAGTCTTAAAGAATGACGAAGTAAAGTAGTAAAGTAAAGTAGTGACCTTGCATATAAAAGATATGCTGTTTCTTAAACATGATGTTGTAGGGGGGCTCGATACGTTGAATTAGAACACCGTTGTCTTTCACTTTTTTGTAGTACGCTTATTATTTATTTTAATATTTGTCGAAGAAACACTTGTAGTGCGCACAATGGAAAAAGTAGAACACACTATATGATACATGGAAAAAGCACTAAAAGTGGGCAGGGTGACTAACATGTGGAGAACTAGATCAGTGTGACTGCGCGTGTGACAAGGTCACTTTGTCACTATCAATATCAATCGATCGCGACCACACTGTCAGCTGTTTTGAGTGGTCACACCTGCCATCGTTTGGCATCAACATCCTTCCCCCCTTGCAATGAGTTGCAAACGGTTTTATTGTCCATATAGACCGGACAGAATCCAACCCAATATGGAGTTCTGGACCATTGGCAAACCGTTGGTGCTCGGCAGGATGCCAGGTTAAATGATGTGAGGGTCGATCAGTGCTCGCATCTCGAACGTGGCCGTGCTGGAGTTGAAGACCGAGTCGGTTCCGGTTGGTCGTCGCGTCGTCGCTGACGACTGGGGCGACATCTGCGAACCTTCTTGAAGTGCAGGAGCGTGTGGTACTCCTTTTGACACACCCAGCAGCTTCCCGCGCTGCGGCAGGATTGCCCAAATTGTTGGTGGGCCAGACAGTTAGAGCGGTACTTGTTCAACAGTACTGCTCTCAATCGTTTCTCAGCTGTCAGCCTGAGAAAGCGCTGGCACTTCCGTAGTGGGTGGATCCCACGGCACACGCGACACCGGAAGGAGTTGGTGCCAGCGGGGCGGCTCTGGTCGGCGGCTGCTTGTGATGGCATGCTACATGGAATGAAACAAGAACAAATGATTATTATAGTAGCCTCTTTACATTGTCAATGACACATGGAACAGGACAGCATAGGACAGCACAGGACGACGAATGGAGAAACGAACAGGATGTTATTCGTCCGTCAGTCCTTCCGACAGAGAGGGGTCAATCTTGCTGTCCTCCTCCATCGGGAGTAGAAATAGTTTGACGACGGGTCTGCGGATAGTACCCCGCGCCGTGAGCTCATCTACAACTCGGACCCTTGCATCGGTGCCTGGACACGTCGTCAGCACTCGTCCTAGGCACCACTCGTTGGAGGGAAGGTTGTCTTTCTTTACGACGACCATGTCACCGATCCGAGGGTTCCGTGTAGGGGATTGCTTGTGGGAGCAAAAAAGAGAGAACACCTTGAAGGCTGCTGCTGCGTAAATTAGACACGTCTGTTTCGTTTGGTGGTTGCAAAAGAAGAGAGCGACAATTTATTGTTTGCCGGTTATTCCGACACTAGTATTTACAGGAAAGCAAAGATGAGCGAAAGCTTATAACTAAACTGTAACAATGAGCAAAAGAAGAGCGCAAGATTGAAACTAAAATGTAACTGCTCAGTTAGGCTGAGCAGGCCTACAGTGGGACAAGGGGCTTGATTTAACAGTATGATTGGATGACTCTCATCATAACGCAGTGAGTGGGACGCCCTCAGACGCCCACAGACCCGTAGAATCACCTTGCCATCGAGGAATGGATTCCAGTTTCGGATTGAACTTGAAGAAGGGACCTGCTGCTTTGGACTTTAGACAGTGGTATTCTTTCGAAAAGGTTTGTCGTCGAGCCATGACGACTAGTCGTTCTTGGACCCGTGACAGCTCATCCGCTTGGACCACGGTCGAGCTTGGAACTGCCAATTTCCGACTTTTATCGATAAACCTGAAAACATAGGCGGAAGTGCGAAGTGGTCTGCCAAAATCAGAGAACTTACTCCGGAAATCAGGAGTAGGAGGTAGCTGTTACACCTAATCCGCTGCTCCAGCAGAATCTCCGGAATGGGACTTGAAGATGTTGGTCATTGATCCGGTTGGAGATGAAGCCACTCTGGTCCATGCTACTACAAAGGGTTATGAATCAACTCTTGTGACAGGACACCTCAGCTCGTGAGATCTGCCGGATTGTGCTCGGATCGCACATGCGACCAACTTTTGGACTTCTGGCTTGGACTATTTTTGCCACACGATTGGCCACAAAGGGTGTCCATTTGCAGGGTGTCTTGTTTAACCAAGCTAGAACAATTGTTGAATCAGTCTAAAAGAAAGAATCAGTCTAAAGGAAACTCTCTGCTGGAAGATTCAGGAGGAGGGCCGAAGATAGCTCAGCCAGCAGAACTGCGCCAGGACAGCCTTGACAGGAGCCACCTTTGTCTTCGGAGTGAGCAGATGCGTGGTCACTTTGTTCGCCGTCTCCACGCGGACGTAGATCGCCGCTCCAAACTCCCTTTCTAAAACATCTCAGAATCCGTGGTACTGGAGCTTCACTCTTATCTGGAACTGGACCCATCTTAGAATCCGGATCTTACCAAGAGCAGGATAGCTATCGAGATACTCCTTCAATTGGAGTAAAAGATCCGCGGGTAAAGGTTCGTCACATTCGAGCGTTTTCAGCCAGATCTCCTGCATGAAGATCTTGGCTCGGATAACGAAAGGGGCCAGCCACCAGGCTGGGTCGAAGAGTTTGGCAATCTGCGATAGCACTTCTCTCTTCGTGTAGGAGTCCTGATGCGCAATTTCTGGTGGTATGAAGAAGAACTCGTTATCGTGAATTCGCCACCTGAGTAGGTGGTCTCGGAGTAGGTGGTCCTTTGGGATGTCCTTCAGCTCGCTCTTGTTGTTCGACGTCCACTTCCTCAGCGGGAAGCCAGCGCTTTCCAGGGCTGCACACACTTCCGTAATGGTTCGGATGGCCTCTTCCTTAGTGTGTGTCCCTGCCAGGACGTCGTCCACGTACATGCTGCTGGAGATGACTCGGCTTGCGAGAGGATACTCCAAGCGTATGTCTTCAGCAAGTTGCTGGAGGACTCGTCGGACCAGGAAAGACGCGCGCAGTTGACACCGAATGTAACTGTGTTTAACTCGAAGTCACCGATCTCACCGTCCGACGTACGAATCAGAATTTGTTGTTGTTGTCCCAAAAGTTGGAAATGAGTTTGTCGAGCTGTTCGTCTGCTTGGATGGCGACTCTTATCGAAAACGCAGAGACGGCTGTCGACACATTCTGGAAAACGGGGACAGTGAGAATCCAGCCAAACAAGGAGTGAGCAACAAATGTTTGGCCGGGAGCCGCTCAAGATGACTGACGGTAGGATATCCGCCCCAATTAGAATGTCAATCTGAGCACTTTTGTCCCTTAGGAAACTTTGTGGCATATGGAAGGAAGGCAGCTTGCCTGCCAACTGTGGAATAACGAATGCTGAAGTCTCGATATGGAGCCTCGGCTTCGTTGGAGAACCAATGCTGAAGTGACATAACTTCTGCGCTTGGGCCGCAACTGCATGATTCAGACCAGATACTTGGGCTTGCACGGACTGGAATGGCAACTTGATGTGTTGGAATGAACGCTCAGAAATGAAAGTCGCTTCGGACCCGGAATCGATTAGCGCTCGCGCGGTATATGTAGTACCCAAATGGAATACATTGATGACCGCCGTGCCAAAAAGAACATTCTGAGCGTTAATGGCAAAGTAATTTTGCACATTTGTTGCCGATTGATTCAGAATGGACTGTATCGGAGAAGAGGAAGAGGCCTCGTTATGAAGAAGAGTGTTGTGCCGCCCTTTTGCATGTGAAGCAATTGTGCGCACTCGTACACTCTCGGAGTTGGTGATCTCTTGCGAAACAATTTAAACAGAGGCTCTTCTGTTTAATGTAGGTCATCCGCTCATTGACCAACATCTGCAGGAAATGCGAACACACCCGCACAGGGTGATTCTCCTTTGAGCACAAGTCACACGATTTGCCTTTCTGAGTGACTCGAGCCTCAAAGTATTAACTCGCTTTGAAATTCTGTGGACGGGATGGTCCAGCGGTAGCGTTCTGTAAGTTGGCAGTTTGTTTCACGTCCTCAATCGCCTCGAGTGTACGATAACGCTCGTTGAGGAACGTGCTCATGTCCTGCCATGCGGGAATTTTGGTCTTGTCCACCAAAGATTGCTCCCATAACGGGAGTGTGAGCTTGGGGAGTTTGGATGAGCAAAGAAACACTAGGATGCGGTCTGCGAAAGGACTACAGACGGAAATGTCTGAATGCTCAAGAGCGGTCAAGCAACGCTGAATCGTGCTCTGCAGCTCCTTACTCGCTGCCCCCGAAAAGTTTCTCAACCGGAGTCAACCGAAATTGCTGAGAGCCATCGCACCGGTTTTGCTAATTTTAGCCTGGACGGATTTCCTGACTACGCGCAGCACTTGGAAGTTTAGGCAACGAGGGAGTTTTGGTCTACGAAGAAGCAGATGGCGACGGACGATCAACTTTAATTCGTAGTTCAGCGGCAGGAGCGGACTTTTCCTTAACGGATTTGGACGCAGAAGGAGCAGGCGACGGGCTGTAGTCGGAAGGTTGAGTGAGTGCTTAGAATTTTTCTCACCCTTTTGTATTTCGGACCTACTATGCTTTGGCAGTGACTTTAGAGACTTTTTCTCGACAAAGACTCAAAGTAAAGCAGACAGCCAACGGCAAGCACAAATCGTGGAGGAAATTCGGCTGTCACAGGATAGTGAACAAGGCCGACAGAAAACAGACGGAAATATCGCTGTTGGTACGGAGAAAATTGTTAAATAAAACACAAACAGCAGCGTGAATCTTGATTACGCTCGATTGATTACAAGTTGCTGTTCACATAAATATACATACATATGTGTGTTATGGATGGATGTAAATGTGAATGTTTGGATATGTATGGATAAATGCAAGTCACATTGCAGATTACAAAATAAGTTGCATAAACAGAACAAGTCGCATAATGATTATATGTTAAAGCATATTCTGCATATTCTGCCAATGCATACATGCCATAGCATAAGCACAAATTGTACACGCACGAATATGAGCCGCATACATGACAGCAAGAGCTTTAAAATCTTATTACCGAAAATTGTACGATCAGTCTTTAGCTGAACGTTAAACCGCAAACTCGTGTTGTAAAAGAAATAATTAAAAGCAATAAAGTAACTTAATTGAACCGTATTTGTTTCAAATTATTTAATTTAATTTTCAGTGTTGACCTCAGGCTTATTGCCCGGTCATTCAATCGACTCAAACTTAAAACTTAAGTATACATAAATACGTAACTGGCGCAGCCGATAGGAAAGTCTTTATTTGATACGACTCATTTAATTGCTATCGGCTAAAGAACCAATCGCTCGTCGCATTGGTTACGTCAGTGAAAGTGTGACAGTGACAGTGAAATCTTACGAAAAGTTTAAATCCTTAGAATTCGCTTAGAGTTGTAAATTCACGCATAGGTTGCTCTAACACAAACGAAACGGCTAAGTGCATATTAAACAAAACTCAATTAAATTAGTAAAAAAAAAATTAACAAATAAGAAAACCCTAACCCAAACAGCAAAAATTAAAACCAAATCTACCCAACACACAATCCAAAATTCAAGATCACATCACTAACCATATAATACATAGATGCTTCATCCCATACAAATTTTTGTATCATTAAAAACTGAATTATGGCGACCCCAGTCGGGCCGAGCGCTGCGATTCGGACACCAGAGCCTCTTCGGCTTATTCGAAAATTCGAAGTTCTAACGCAGCGCGCAGCGTTCAGTTCAGTCGCAAATCAAATTCGGAGCGATGAGCATGGGTGTACTTCGTTGCGCTCTGCTTTCGTTTCTATGTATGTGTGCTTAGCATTGCAACGATTTAGAAAAATATAAAAAAAAAAAAATACTAGCGTACGTGAGGGTCATAGTACAGACCATACCACAGAGCAGCTCGAAGCAGCTTACATAGACGGCGGATTAGACGGCGATAATGCCGACAAATTCGCGTCAAAAGAGTCGATATCGGCAATGATCAAAAACTGTGCCAATGAGTCACTCAAAATGATCTTAACAGCGGGTACATTTAGTACATTCAATGATGCAATGAAAAAATATATACATTGCAGTACAGAAATGACCGGTAATTCTAACACAGTCTTATTCTACAATGGGAATAAGAGACGAGGTAATTATAATGCCAACTATCGCGGTAGAGGCAGAAATAATTACAACCAGAATGATAACCAAGGTTATATCAATAATAACAGAGGTCGCGGAAGCTATCGCGGCCGTGGTAATAACAGAGACGGAGGTAACCAAAGCCAAAATAACAATCAAAATCAAAATGTCAATAACAATCGAAATGTGCGTAACGTACAATCGGAAAACAGCCAAACCCCCTTAAGCATTCAGCAGTAAAGATGTTTAAATTGAACCTAAATCTGAGTATTTTCATTAAAGCAAAAAACTACACAACAAACACAGTTCTTAGATTATTAATAGACACAGGTGCAGACATTAAATTGCTAAAAGTCAAAGCAAAAGAATATAACAACTTAAATTTCAGTAATATATCAAATATTACAGGTAATGGGCAAGGAACCATACAGTCTATAGGAGCAATCGATCTTGACCTACGCATTCAGGATGTTCTAGTACCACATGAATTTCATGTAGTACCTGAGAATTTTCCGATACCATGCGATGGCATAATCGGTTTAGATTTCATTAAAAAATACAATTGCATATTGCAAATCAAAGCAATCAAGACTAGTTCATAAAAAGACCCAATAACTTCAATAGACATATAAACATTCCAATTTTATACAACACATTATTATTGCCAGCTAGATGCGAAGTAATTAGACAACTCAAATTACTCGCTAGCGAAAAAACGGTTGTAATACCAAATCAGGAGGTACAACCGGGCATAATAATAGCAAGCACAATTTGCGACAGCGAAAACGCATTGATTCGCATTATAAATACAAATACTAAAGACGCCATAATAGAAGTCGCAAAGATCAAATGCGAATCATTGGAACACAACGACATTTGTACAACACCATTAGAAAATGATAATAGAACCAAAGAAATCTTAAAACAGTTGAGATTTCCTAAACAGTTTAATACAGTACTAGCTAATTTATGCACCGAATTTAGCGATATATTTGGTTTAGAAACAGAACCAATATAAGCTAACGATTTATACAAACAAAAACTCAGATTAGGAGATAAAACACCGGTCTATATAAAAAACTATCGTATGGCAGACAAGCTAAAAAATTAATAGATGACGGAATTGTTGAACCATCAATGTCCGAATATAATAGTCCATTACTTTTGGTTCCAAAGAAACCACTTCCGAATTCAACGGAAAAAAGATGGCGATTAGCAGTAGACTATCGTCAAATAAATAAGAAACTATTATCAGACAAATTTCCACTTCCAAGAATAGAAGATAATCTTGATCAATTAGGAAGAGCAAAATATTTTTCATGTCTCGACCTAATGTCTGGATTCCACCAGATAGAACTAGAAAAAAAGTATAGAGATATAACATAATTTTCAACAGCCAACGGCTTATATCGCTTCACGCGACTACCATACGGACTGAAAGTAGCACCAAACTCTTTTCAACGTATGATGACACTTGCATTCTCTGGTCTTGAACCATCGCAAGCATTTCTATATATGGATGATTTAGTAGTAATAGGTTGTTCAGAAAAACATATGCTCAAAAATTTAACAAATGTATTCGAGCTATGTATGTAGACAACATAATCTGAAACTACATCCTGGGAAATGTTCTTTCTTTATGAGAGAAGTCACATATTTGGGTCACAAATGTACCGATAAAGGTATACTCCCAGATGACACCAAATATGAAGTTATAGATAAATATCCTATACCAACAGATGCAGACAGTGCTAGACGTTTCGTAGCCTTCTGTAATAATTACAGACGTTTCATTAAAAATTTTTCTAATCACACGCCACTTAACGAGGCTTTGTAAAAAGAATGTCCAATTCGAATGAACAGCAGAATGCAATAGTGCATTCGAATATTTAAAAAAGGAATTAATGAAACCTCGCAAGAGGCTGCACTTAGAAGGGTATGACTTTACAGTAGAATATCTTAAGGGAAAAGATAACCATATTGCGGACGCCTTGTAACGCATAACAATAAAGGAATTAAAAACAATTAATAGAGAAATATTAAAAGTAACTACTAGGTCCAAAGCTGAACAGAAAAATTCCTGCAAAGAAGAAACAAGGGTCAAAACACAAAATAAAAACAATTAAGAAAGCTACAGTCGAGTGTACTCGACTTTGAGATACCCGCTACCCATTTTGAATAAAAGAAATATATTTTGCGGTATTTTTCTCAAAATATGCTGAATATACTGAAAAAATACTGAAAATATACCAAATGGTATGTTTGGTATATCGATATAGTACCGCATTCAAAATATACCATAGACGGCACAATATATCAGATTGTCAGCCAAGGCAAATAAGACCCCTAGTAAGTAGGCGTTTTTGCCCATACAAAAGTATTTCTTTAATAACTTCGACAATTTTTATCTGATCTCAACCAAATTTTCAGGAATCATAACTACTATAGTAATTATAATATATACCAAAATTCGCAACTCTAGCTTTAAAATTTCGCTTGTTATTCAATTTTTTTGATTTGCGGGGGCGGAAGTGGGCGTGGCAAAATTTTGAAATAAACTTGATATGCATGCAAACATAACAAATGTTGTCGAAAAAAAATTATAGCTCTATCTCTTATAGTCTCTGAGATCTAGGTGTTCATACGGACAGACACACAGACGGACAGCCACACAGACAGACAGACGGACATGGCTATATCGTCTCGGCTGTTGACGCTAAACAAGAATATACTTTATAGGGTCGAAGATGCCTCCTTCTACCTGTTACATACATTTCCTGCCGGCACAAAGTTATAATACCCTTCTGGGTAGCGGGTATAATGAGCAAATTATAGAAAAGCCCAAAGTCTATGAAGTTGTCAACAATAATGATACGCAGAAACATGTTTTAATCAAAATAGATAAACACAAGTGTTTATTAAAACGAGGAAAACAATTGTTTTACGCTTTAATGTTAATGACTTATATTCTAATGAAACATTTCATCTAAATCAATTTTTTTCAAAGGCTTATTTCAAAAGCCGGAATGCATAAAATAACAAAAATGCGAATATCACCAATTGATCAAATATTCGAATTTGTATCACTATGTTGGCACCGGATCCGTGCCTTGGTTGGTGTGCCGTTGCTCGTACTTCGAGCAGTCCACTACTCTAAAATTACAACTTTGTAGTGGATCAAAATCTGCTGAAATCTTTATTATTTTCATAACATTTCGTACATTTCATTATAATTTCATATTTTTACTTACATTCGTGCTCTGCGCACACCTTCAAATCCCTATTTTATTGTTAACAATTTTTGCCTCTGTTTGGGCTCAAATACAAATTCAAAGTAAATCACGCTGCCGAAATTTGCAGCTGCATTGCTACATCTAGCGGGCGTAACGGTGAAATTCCAATGCATAAAAGAGAATCACCGATTACAAATGCCCAGTAGGAAATGCGCTGGCAAAGCCCTAGTAGAAAATTTAGTTCGCCCGCCAACATTCCCCACACCGTAATTCACTAGCATTCGCGTTGTGTATTACCAATTTTCAAATATAATTTGGCTATCTTTACGGCGGGGCGAGTCACAATACCTCCTGGAGTGCGCACTACGGCACTCCGTACCTGACCGTCTCTCGATCGGTGAACATCTACCACAACTGCTTTGGGCCAGCTGTTTCGTTTGCCATTGCCATTGCGTTGGTAGATATTCTCTAATCCATCTTTTCCAGAACTGATCGGCTAACTGGCTCGAAATTCGGAATCCTTTGGCAAGCTTGTCACCGTTTTGAATTTCGCTGTTTCGTTCACGCATTCGACTAGAGTGGCCCAACAGGAAATGGTTCGGTATAAGCGCTTCTGAGTCTGCCGATTCTAGTGGTACATATGTGAGTGGGCGCGAGTTGAGAATACCCTCCACATCAGCCAACTCAGCACGAAGCACTTCTTCTCGCAATCCATCAGGCGGCAAGATTTCCGTTAGAATGGACTTTGTCGAGCGTACCAATCTTTCCCATGCACCGCCCATGTGCGGTGAGCCTGGCGGAATGAACACGAACTCCATTTCTGGGTATTCGCTCTCCAAATCCCTGGTCGATATCCGCTCCACTTCATCTTTTAAAACTCTACTCGCACCTCGGAAGTTTGTCCCATTATCGGACATCATTCGTCGCGGGCAACCACGTCTCACTATAAATGCCTTTAGAAAACAAAGAAAAGAGTCGGTTGACAATGACGTTGCTATATCCAAATGTACGGCACGAATTGTGAGGTACATATGTGAACAGAACACCCCAGCGCTTCTCTCCAACGATGATGTCGATGGGCCCAAAGTAATCCATTCTTGTATATGTAGGTGAACGAAGCCATGTGGTGCGCCAAATGCTCACGCGGTAGGCTTCCCATTTCTGGAGGTTTAGGACGCGCGCGCCTCATCCGGCATGCTGGACAAGTTTGAGAAACCTCTCTCACCAAGGCTCTCAGACCAAATACCAGGAACTTTTGCCGTAGTTCATTGACCACGGTCTCATCGTACAGATGATGGTACCGGCGATGATACGACTCAACCAGCAGAAATGTAAATCGATGTCTTCTTGGTAGGATTATGGGTCGCTTTAGGTTTACTTCGACTCCTTCTATTACGGAGAGCATTTAAATAGCTTGCTCTTTCGATCCATAATACTGCTTCCCGTTTTCAAGCATTTCATCTCGCTGAAATACTCGGTTTCCTGGCACACTCGTATTAGAATAATATCCATCTCGATTGGCCGCTCAAGTAATAATAACTTCTCTAATTCCGATCCCATGCTCTTCTTGACAATAGATCGCAAGAAAATCAATACTCGCAACTGTGCGGCTCTCAACCTCTCCAGCTTGCTGAATCTTTCTGGGTCTGGTGAAATACAGCTCAAAGGTGACATGGTTTTCAGTTGCTCTTCGACGTGTTGCAGAATAGTTTGGCTATGTTTGCTCGCATCAATGTTCATTTGCGGCCACTGAGAGTCATCCGAATATAGAAATTGAGGCCCTCTAAACCACCTATTCGCTTCGTTAATGACAGGCGTTCTTGTCCATTTGGTACCATCGTCGGCCACATTTTGCGCTGACGGGACCCATCTCCAGTTACTCACATCTGATCCTTCTAAGATTTCGCCAATGCGGAGTGCAACAAATTGGTGAAATTTACGAACATCCGATCGTATCCAGAATAGAACATCTCTAGAGTCTGTCCAGAACACTTTCTTGTCAACGTGTACTGACATTTCAGACTCGATACATCTGGCCAACCTCAGCCCCAAAACAGCAGCCATGAGTTCCATGCGAGGTATCGAAATTGATTTCAATGGAGCAACCCTTGTTTTTGCCGCTACAAGGCTGCAATGAACTTGATCGTCTACTTCAGCTCCGATGTATACGACGGCATTTCCAGACATCTAGTTGCACTAACTCCTTTCAAACATCGGGCTATACGCAGATTGTTTAACGTTGGCACCAAATCCAACCAACGACGCCAGTCTGCCTCGTCTTCTTCTTTAAGCGGCTCATCCCGTCCGACTCCACTCCTCCATGTATTTTGCAGAATGATTTTGGCGCGTATGTTGAAAAATCCAACAATTCCAAGGGGGTCGAATATGGTCATAATCATGCTCAGGACGCGGCGATTAGTTGGCCGACCATCTAGAGCCTTTGCGATCTTATCTGGCTTTACCATAAACGTTAGACAATCTTCTCCAGGTTGCCACCACATGCCCAGAACCTTTTCCGGACCAACGTCTGGGTAACAAATTGGCTTGTCCAACATGTCATATCTATTTTCGAGAGCACAGACCACTGTTTGAGAATTGAATGTCCAGTGTCGCATGTCAAATCCTCCATCAGCATGAATTAGTTTTACAGCCTGGGCCAGCTTTGTCATCTCAGCTACTGAGTCCACAGACTGAAGCCAGTCATCGACGAAAGTGTTGCCGCAAATGGCTTTTACGGCCTCGGGATATTCAGCTTCATATCGTTGAGCATTGCGTTTCAAAACGTAGCTCGCCAAGGAAGGTGAATACGATGCTCCAAAAGTCATAACTTGCATGGTGGCCATTGCGAGTTTCCATCACGCCAGAGGAATCTCTGAACTGCCTGATCCTCTGGTCGCACCCTAACTTGATGGAACATTTCGCGTATGTCACCCGAAATAGCAATTGGGCGTTCTCTGAAGCGTATTAGAATGCCCATCAATGATGCAAGTGTGTCAGGACCCATTTGCAGGCAGTCGCTTAGAGACACTCCTTGGAGCTTCGCTGCAGCGTCCCACACTAAACGTGTCTTCTTCTTGTTAGGGTTGGTGACTGTAAAGATAGGAAGAAACCATGTTATATCTTTACGCGCCAACTCACTATCATCCAGGCGTCTGATGTAACGATTTTCATTATAGTTTTTCATCGTCGTTAGCATAAAGTTGCGTAACTGCGGATCTTTCGACATTTTTGATTCGAGACATTTTAGTCGCTTAAGACACATTTCATAGGAGTCAGGCAAGACCACTTTATCGAATCTCCACAGTAGACCAGTTTGCCACCTTTTCTCGTCTGCCAAGAACGTTGTCGTTGCTTCCATGATTTGCACCGATCGCTCGTCGTCTTTGGATCGTAATGGATTGATCGTAGCGACAATTTCCAGTGATTCCAAAGAAAAGTGCTCTTTCAATACAACATCCAAACTGTCAGTCTCACTACATTGGCAAATATGTAACAGGCGTGGAATCGACGAGTATTCCTTTGCTGAGCGGCCGTAAACAGCCCAGCCAAGCCTGCAACGTGCTGCAATGACGTCGTCGTCTTCACTTTCATGCAACTCCAGCGGAATAGTCCACTTAATGTTGTCGAGTCCAATGATGATTCGTGCTCGTACGTTGGAATACGGATCTATAGGCAACGTACAGAGGTGACTCCGAGACTCCAATAATTGCTTGTCAAGGCTTTGCTTCAGTAGGTCGAGATCAGACACTGTTCGCACACTTTTCAGAGTGTATCGCTGCGATTCCATACTCGTAGCTGATACAGTGATGTCCAACGATTGCGAATTGTTTTCAACCTTAGAAACATCACCTGTCCATTTCAGGCACAATTGAGTTGCCGGTCCTTCTAGCTCGAGCTCGTCAGACAAGGATCTTTCAATTAAAAAACAAGCAGCTCCTTCATCGGCCAAAGCAAATGTTTTCACAGATTTGGATTTGCCGTGGATCGTTATCGGGATATAACGAAAGAGAGGGCTACTCGCCGTCTTTCCATGAAACATAATTGAAGACTCCTCTTTGTTGACAGATCGAGGCACTGCTTGTCCAGACAGCTTGTTTCTGCCATCACTGCCTGCGGCGGTATGCAACAGTACGTGGTCAATTGATTTGCATCCATCGACGCCACAGGTTTCTCTAGCTTTGCAGTTTCGAACGAGATGCCGCCAGAAACAACCGAAACATAGCCGTTTCGATTTCACAAACTCCCAGCGCTGTTTAACGTTCGATGCTCGAAAGTCGACACATTCCGACAGTCGGTGCGTGCCTCCACATTTTGGGCATGTAGTCTTCTCTGATTCTCCATGATGCTGTCGCTGTTGAGTCTCGTCATTGTTGTCGCTAACACTATGCACAAACAGCCTTTCTTTTGAAGCTTTGGCTGAGGTCGTTCGTCCGACATCATACGGAGTTACCATACTGGCACACATTGCCACATTGAAAAGCCAATTGTCGAATGTGGCCATGTTGACGCTTTGATTTGCCAATCGGTGTCGACCCCAGTCCAACTTCATACTGCTCGGCATCTTTGCGACCAATTCGTTCAACAAGACAGGATCATGCAAAAAGTCATGAAGACCCAATGCAGATATGGTTGCGCAGTAATTTTGGACAGCAAGGGCTAGTCGAATGACGGAGTCCAAATTATCTGCCTTTATCGCTGGCTCGTCTCTCAGTTTTCCTTGTAACGCGGCGTGTACTATTTCTGGTCGGCCATACAGCATTCTTAATGTTCCAATCGCATACGGCACTGTATCTGGCACCATCAATTTTCCGCGTACTGCTTCCAGTGCCTGGCCCTTAAGACACTTCTGCAAGCGTATAAGATTTTCTTCGTTACTGAATCCACATCTTTCCGTCGACTGCTCATAATTGCTAATGAACAGCAGCCATTCGTCAGGCTTTCCAGTGAAAGTAGGCAGATCTCGGCTGATGATATGTCGAGCACTGATTTGAGCGGCCGTCAAAGGCTCACTCCTAGCCAATGAATTGGCAGCGTGCATGTCGTTAGGTTGTTGAAGATTACTGGGCAATCCCATTGATCACGGCTGTGGCAATCCATTGATTATACCACCCATCGCTGCTGCAGTGTTCGCTTGATATGGCATTGTCAATCCTCCACGAGATGAATCCATATGGAGCTTGTTGACCACCGTGCCTTGGTTGGTGTGCCGTTGCTCGTACTTCGAGCAATCCACTACTCGAAAACAACAACTTGTAGTGGATCAAAATCTGCTGAAATCTTTATTATTTTCATTATATTTCGTACATTTCATTATAATTTCATATTTTTACTTACATTCGTGCTCTGCGCACACCTTCTAATCCCTATTTTATTGTTCACAATTATTTGCCTCTGCTTGGGCTCAAATACAAATTCAAAGTAAATCACGCTGCCGAAATTTGCAGCTGCATTGCTACATCTAGCGAACGTAACGGTGAAATTCCAATGCATAAAAGAGAATCACCGATTACAAATGCCCAGTAGGAAATGCGCTGGCAAAGCTCCAGTAGAAAATTTAGTTCGCCCGCCAACAGATGGAATCATTGCAAAACTAAAAGCCGTAGTTGTCGGTGAAACACACCCGCCAACATAAAGGCGAAAATGGACACATTAACGCAGAAAGGCAAAACAGCCACTCAGTTCACAAATTAACTAGAAAATCTGCGACAGCTTTTAGCTGCTTATATTGACCAAGGCATACCATCTGAAAATGCTGACATGCTCAGCACTACAGAAGCCGTTGACACAATGATTAGTAAAACTAGTCACGAAAGTGTTAGAACCGTTTTGGAGTCTGGTATTTTCACTACCATGGATGCTGCCGTTAGTGCATACATCCGCACTAGTACAAGACTTACTAGTAGTGCGAAAACAATGATGTACTCCAAACGAGGAAGTAATAGGGAACAATAATTCCAATCGAGGCCGAAACAATAACAATAATAATACAAACAATGCACAGAATAATTCGGGAAACTCTCAACCTTCAGATACTCAGCAGTCAACCACAATGTTCACACCATTACTCTTAGTCTTAATATATTTGTAAACCTTACAAATATAGAAACCAACAAAAAACTTGTATTCTTAATTGACACTGGTGCAGATATATCCATTTTAAAAGAAAACTCTGATATCTTTAGTGATATTCAGAAAGATAATAAAATAAACATTCAAGGCATAGGCCAAAAGCTAATTCAATCTAAAGGCTTAATTTCCCTCGAGATACAGACAGATAAATATATAATTCCGCACGATTTTCATATAGTAGATTTGCATTTCGCAATACCATGTGATGGATAAATAGGCATGGGCAAATAATTTGAATTTCCCAATTTGTGTTCCTTTAACATTCAGTTCTGGTAATAATTCCATAATTCTATCAGCAAGATCTCAAGTGGTCCGAAAGATTCATCTATCATCAGATGAAGAAATTATACTAATACTTAATCAGGAAATTCAACACGGCATTTATGTTGTAAACACAGTCGCAACAACCAAAAATGCGTTTGCCCGATTACTGAATACAACCAGTACTGACCAAATAGTAAATATTCACAGTTTAAAATATGAACCACTTTCGAACTATGACATAGTTCAATCCAGAAAATAGAGAAAAAACTATCTTATCTTATATCCTTTATATGGATGACTTAATAGTTATAGGTTGTTCCGAAAAACATATGCTTAAAAACTTAACTGATGTTGTTGAGAAATGTAGGGAATACAACCTTAAGTTACATCCTGAAAAATGCTTATTTTTCATGCATGCACTTTTCTGGGACATAAATGCACTGATAAAGGAATCTTGCCAGACGACAAAAAATACGACGTCATTAAGAATTACCCAGTCCCTCATGATGCGGACAGCGCTTCAAGATTTGTTGCATTTTGCAATTACTATAGACGTTTTATCAAAAATATTTCCGACTATGCTCGTCAACTTCCATTTGCTTATGCAATAATTTATTTCAGACCATATGTTTATGGTAGACATTTCTTAACTTACTTGTTTTCAATGATTAATTCAAGCTCTAAGCTAACGCGCATGCGACTTGAGCTGGAAGAATATAATTTCACTGTGGAATATGAAGTATCAAATGAAGTTGTTAGAATTAGGGCGAAGCGAGAGTGCAATAAAGCATTCGTTTTACTCCCTGAGCGAATTCGCATCGCTTCGCCACTCTAGTTAAGTTAGGCTTAGTGTAACTTAACTTAGAAACATAAATGGAGTTGAAATTGAAAACTCATCAGCGCGTGGTCACTCGCTCCGTTTTCTTTTCGTTTCGTTTTCGTATTGTCGCAACAACAATTATGTCTATTCTTTGTTCGCGAATAAAGCGGAAATATTTAATATTACAAAAACTCTTCAGATTTTTCATGGCGCCCCGGGTGGACACTAATTGTTGTTGAACGCGAGTGATCAATATAAAACAGAAAACAAAACAAATTCGCGCCAGTCGCTATTAAAAATATAAACAAACAATTGACTTTGTGTCAGTACTGTGATCTCCTTGTGTTTGTCATCGGTGGATTTTTCAGCATCATCGCTGGAGGATACCCTGCACCTGCAGAACACACAGAGGAAAGTGTCTGGGATCATTAAAGATCGCCAATTCCAGGTACTGTGCGAAAAGTTGAAAGCAAACAACAGAATTCGTTGCCAAGTTGCAAAATTCTAGTGACGCTTTCAATTCTTGGCACATACGTAATAGTAGAGCATTTGCATTTAAATTTTATATTTTAAATTAAATAGTGAACCGCTTAGGTTTTCTGTTTTCTTAAGTGAAAGTGACTAGGGAAATTTTCTATTTTCATTGCATCGAACGTCTTCTCTTAGTTCGTTGTAAATTTCGCTTTCGTCGACCCCTTTGTCACCATATTCGTAGCCGCTGTAAGTTGTGTGCTGTTGTTAAGCGCACATACATATATACATACATATATACCCGCAAGCCAACACTGCACCGGTGCATTTCGGCTCCGTATTGTTGTTGCTTGCATTTTCGTTTTCGTTGCGCGAGTTACCACAAACTACCTCTGCCTCGCCTCCTCCGTCTAACAAACCGCCACGAGCGACCCATGTGGGTCACTCGTTATGTTAACATTGCAACATTGTTGACATCCGTTGTTTATGCTGATCCACGTCTGGGATATCCTGCCGACTAAGCGGAATAGCCCAACGGCAGCGACCAAGCCATCTGCCTCTTGAAATCTGCCTACGATGCAGATTCCCGATTCTATGTACCTAGAAGCTAAGTTATAACTGAATAAAGAATCATTATTAAAAGGCAACTCCACCAGAAAGGTCTTGTTCTCTAATTAATAAAACTCAAGCTTTATTTCTTCTTGAAAATACATAATATTGGGATCCAATATTGTAACTGGCGCAGCCACAACTTCGAACCATCTCCCAGAGGATGAAGATACTGATATTACTCTTAATGTAAAATATATTTTAATAAAAAAAATGTGTGTAAAAAAAAAAAGAAGAGAGATTAAGATGTGCAAACAAAAAATGTATATATATAATATAATAATAGATTAAAATGTTGGACAGTGGAGAACGGGAATATCAAAGTTGAAATAATTGCCAACAGTGAACTTTAAACAAAAGAAGTGAAACAAAAAGAAGTTGTATATGTAAGTTAACACCAGAGTTGGTTGCACCGAACTAGAAGTTACGGAACACCGCAGCGCATAACCAACGACACGTGCGCAGCGTCAGCTATATTTCGGTCACTAACGTCTGGGAACCAGACGGTAACCCGATCCTCTAAAAAGTTAGCGGAAACGGCAACGACAACAACAACAGCCACGAGCCAGCAATGGTAATTGCAATGACTGCAATTACAACGGAAACGGGAGCAACAACAAAGTAGCATTGGGTACGACGGAGCAGCGCCGCCAGCAGAACAACCAGCAGAGGTGTCTTCATGCTTTAGCAAATAATAATTAATGTTTAGTTTTAAAATCGAAACCAATAAAATAAGTCGAGCTCAGCTCGCGTTTGTATTTTTTTAAACTCAAAAGAACCATCGTTCTTATTTGGCGCCCGAGCAGGGACCCGATCGAAAGGTAGTTGACAGACCAATCGCGTAAAAAACCCGATGAAACTCGTGAACAGTGATCGTGCAAAGTAAAGTGCCACAAGTTGCCACAAAGCTCGATAAGCGGTTTAGACTCCCCGAATAAATAAGTGGAAAAAGTGTCGCGTCATTACCTAGATCAGGCCAAAAACTTTTATCGCCGACGTCCTATAGTGTCAGTCCGTAGGACACCGCGTGCTAAGTGTGCCCGAGGAACCCAAGTCACCCAAGTGTAAGAAGTACCCCATCGCTACTCAACGCGGGACAAACGGGATTCATCCAGAGGACCAGCGCGGAAGATTCGCCGAGATGTTAGTAGAACTGTAAGCGTAGATATTAAGTGAAACAAGAAACAAGAATCAATCAAAAAGAAAAACGAAAAGAAACAAAGACAAAACAAATCAAAAGAAAATTTTACATTAAAACGAATCTAAACTAAGTAACGTAACGAATCTAAAGAAAAACGAAAAGAAACAAAGAATCAAAAACAAAACAAATCAAAAGAAAATTTTATAGTAAAACGAATCTAAACTAAGTAACGTAATCAAATTTTTAACGAAATTTAAAACTTTGAAAGTAAATTGATAAATCAATTATTTTAGTAAGTTCAAGAATAACGTAAACTTTCATAAAATCTAAAAACAAAGAATTAAACTATAAGTTAATTATGAAGTAATTTACAAACAAGAATACATAATAATTAATTTCGTGACCAAGACAAAATAGTAAAACTGTTTTTCCGATTAAAAAACTTCAAAACCAAGACAATGGCGACAGCAGAAGATTTAGCCGAATCAATTAGAAACCTTCAAATAGGACAACCCATCCAAAACAGGCCAAGGACTAGTACTCCAGTTACCAGTCCAGAACTTAGGGAAGCTATTACAGGAATTATCAATGAAGTACTTAGTGATGGTAGAATCATAAGGCAAGCAGTTAATACTGAAGAAAGACCAGATCTACCAGTTGTTAGACCCGGTCTAGGAGAAGAAAAAGATAAGGTACCGGATACCGTTCGATTGATTAGGGAATTCTCTGGGGATAGAACTATGTTCGGCAGCTGGAAAAAGAATGTCGAAAGAGTTCTTGCTCTTTATGAAGGGCAAGAAAACACACATAGATACTACCTCCTCATGGTCGCAATCCGAAATAAGATTGTTGATGAGGCAGAAGCGGTGTTGAATTCTTACAACACTCCTCTTAACTGGAAGGCAATATCTAAGTGCCTCACAGCGCACTTTGCTGACAAGCGGGATTTGAAAACTCCAGATTATCAGATGTTTTCACTGACGCAAGGCCGTATGACTGTAACTGAATATTACAGAGTTGTGTATCATCATTTGTCTCTAATACTCAACCAAATAAGTGCACAAGAGGAATCCCCTGAAGTAATCAGAACTTTGACCAATACATATCGTGACAAAGCATTAGACACTTTTATGCGCGGTCTGAACGGCGATATGCCACGATTATTGGCCATTAAAGAGCCAAGAGATCTGAGCCATGCTCTGCACCTGTGCAGCTTGGTAAAAAACCAGGAGCATCGAAACTCTTTTGCTCCTAGATCTCGGCAAATGCCACCTCCACTACCACCTAGACAAATGCAACATAACTTCAGGCAATCTAATTCGAAACCAACATACCAATTGCCTAACAATGGACACAAATTTGAACCAAACTTATATTATCCACCTGTTATAAGACTAACTTGGGGAACTCGACCACAATCATCTTGGACCAATACGGTTCCTCAACCGAGCCATAACGTACCCATTCCCTCAACGACAATACGCTCCACCAATACAACAGGGAGCTTTGTATAGACCAAGTTTCGCTCCACCACCACGCCCGATTGCTCAAAAACCAGAGCCCAAACCTGTCCCAATGGAAGTAGATCCATCCATTCGAACTAGGCATGTCAACTATATGAATAGACCTCATAATAATGACATGAATGGGAAGCGTCCACCTATGTCTGTACACAATGGGCCATCGCAGAAATTGCAAAGGCATTTCAATATCGAAACTGGTGCCTTCGAAGGTGAACCAGAAGACGTAGCAAGTGCTGACGAGGAACAAGAATATTTTGAGCAAGTAGGACTAGAAGGAGTAACTGATTGGGATGATCAGAATCCAATAGAAGAAGAATATGGTTTTGAAACAAACCCATCAGACGTCTATTTTTTAGATTAAATAGTTCCTCACTGCCGTATATCCAATGCGTAATGAGGGACGGAAGCAAATTAAAATTTTTAATAGATACAGGTTCTAATGAGAACTATGTCCAACCCCATTTAGTGAAGAACCCGAAGATCAATAACAAGTCATTCTTTGCAAACTCAGTAGGAGGGAAAATAGAAATAACACACCATACACTCTTAAATCTTTTTGGTCTCAAAAACCTGACATTTTTTATATTACCCACATTGAAAACATTCCATGGCATTATAGGGAATGACACATTAAAACAACTCGACGCAATAGTTGATATAAGAACCGACACACTGATCATGAAGGGCGGACGAAAAATCAAAATTCTTCAACTAAAAACACAAGCAGTGAACAGCATCAACATTCGGTCCGATCATATGACACCCTTACAAAAACAAACTATGTCTCAACTAACAAATAGTTACTCCGAATTATTCGCGAACCCAGACAAGAAACTGACCTACACAACAAGAGTTGTTGGTGAAATTAGAACTAATTCCGACACACCTGTGTACTGCAAACATTACCCATACCCCGCTTCATTACGAACAGAAGTAGAAACCCAAATCTAAGAATTGCTACGAGATGGTATAATTAGACCTTCACGGTCTCCGTATAATGCACCCGTTGGGTGGTGCAAAAAAAAGATAGACGCATCTGGTAAAAAAAAGTTTAGAGTAGTTATTGACTACCGAAAACTTAATAACGTAACAATCCCGGATCGTTACCCGATCCCAGAAATAGGCGAAATAATCGCACAATTAGACGAAAACAAATTCTTTTCAGTTTTAGATCTGAAAAGTGGTTTCCACCAAATTCCATTGTCCGAAAGAGATATAGAAAAAACAGCATTCGCTGTTAACGGAGGGAAATTTGAGTTCACGAGACTACCATTCGGTCTTAAGAATTCACCCTCAATATTCCAACGCACATTAGACGATATCTTAAGAGACCACACCAGCAAGATATGCTATGTTTACATCGATGATATAATTGTGTTCAGCAAAACTGAAACCGATCATGCCAACGATTTAGAGAAAGTCTTCACGGCTCTACAAGATGCGAATATGAAAGTTCAACTCGACAAGTGCGAGTTCTTCAAAAAAGATGTTAACTTCTTGGGTTTCACTATCTCAGCGGAAGGAATAAGAATCAATATTGACAAAGTTAAAGCAATACAGGATTTCCCCATGCCACAAACACTAAAGGTTAGGTTAGGTAGGACCGGCTGCCCCAGTACGGGGCAAAGCATAGACCAGTGGAGGTCCGTAGCTGAACCGGTAGCTTATCTACGTCTCAGAAATCGCGCAGTATGGATGCATTTTTGGCAAAAGCCAGCAGCATCCTAGGAGATAGCCGTGAGACGTCCCGAAGATCGTTGTGGCACGGCGAATTAAGGTATTTCAACCGGAGTCGGGATAACGCTGGGCATCTACAGAGAAGATGCTCAAGTGTTTCCTTAACCCCGGGTTCGTTGCATTTCCTGCACTGATCACTGTTCGTGATGCCCATCTTTACAGCATGGACAGCTGACATACAGTGGCCAGTTAAAATGCCTAGCATTAGCCTGCAGTCTTTCCTTGAAAGCTGCATGACGAATTTGGTTAAGTTTTTGTTAGTAGAGGCACACATCACAGCCTTGCGGTTTTGCACGAGTTGGAATTACGCCAGCTCGCGTCCCACTGAAGTCTAGAGCGCACCTCAATTTCACTGCCTAGAGTTCGCAGGGATATCGGAACATTGCACATGTTGCCAACATCGAGCCCCACTCCCTCTTTGGCGAGAGTGTCTGCGATCTCGTTGCCATCGATGCCCTGGTGGCTTGGGATCCAATAGATTCGCACGACCGCAGATGCGTTCAGCGACTCTATTGCTCTTCTGCTGTCCAGGACAACTTTGGACTTGACCACATCAGAGTGCATTGATCTTATTGCAGCCTGGCTGTCAACAAAGATGTTAATAGAGGTGTGATCACGCTGTAAACCCGAGCCAATTCGGCAGCCTTGCCAATGGCAAAAACTTCCGCCTGGAAGATGCTGCAATGGTCTGGGAGTTTATAGGATTGTTTGGAGACCGGGTCCGGGCAGTATACGGCCGCTCCGACACCATCATCCATCTTCGAACCTTCGGTGAAGAGGTTGAGGGCTTCGGGAATGCATAACCCTTCCCGCCAGCACTCCGGTTCCAAGAATATAGTGTTAATATGGTCAGTACTGGTAAGGGGGATAGTATAGTCCAAGTCTCTACTAGTCTCCCTACCAATGGCGCTGTGACCATAGCCTAGCAGACCCAAATTGCCAGTTGCGGCAATCCGTAGGGACGATTTTGCGGCTATGGATTGCGCGTATAGGTGTAATGGTTCCACACCAGCTATTACCTCGAGGGCTTTAGTTGGCGTCGACCTGAGAGCGCCTGTGATACACAGTAGCGCTTGACGCTGTGTCCTTTCCATGATGGATAGGTACGTCCTTTTTTCAGTGGCCTGCCACCACACTAGAACACCGTAGGTGAGGATAGGGCGAACAACTGAGATGTATATCCACCGCATTAGATTAGGAGAGAGGCCCCAAGTGCAACTAAGCATCTTTTTCGCCATGTACAAGGCTCCGGTGGCCTTCTTCACCCTTTCTAACACATTGAGCTTCCATGTCAGTTTGCTGTCCAGGACCACACCTAGGTATTTTACTGCTAGGCTCGGCTTTAGCATAGTGCAGCCTATTTTTGGGGGGGACCACGCAGGTACCTTATACCTCTTCGTGAAGAGGATAAGGTCCGTTTTATCCGCGTTAATGCTGAGCCCGGCTGATTCGGCCCATGCTTTAACTTCCCGCAAAGTAAGTTCCATTACGGAACTAAGGGTGGTTGGGCATTTCCCAGTTATCAAAATGCTTATGTCGTCAGCATAGGCAATTAACTTGGGGGCCCGTCTAGTAAATTTTAGAAGTAGGCTATTTACGACCAAATTCCAAAGGAGAGGCGAGAGAACCCCACCCTGGGGAGTGCCACCTCGCACTACCTTTGTAATGGCCGCATCGCCCCACGTAGCCACCACCCGCCTGTCACAAAGAAGGCGGTTGACCCATCTGTGGATCGCTGGTGCCGTGTTAATTGAGGTAAGGCCCTTCATAATAGCATCAGTGGTGACGTTATTGAAGGCGCCTGAAATGTCAAGAAATGCACCCAAGGCATATTCTTTATAGTGGTCCGCTTTTTCTATGGAGGCTACTAGAGCATGGAGAGCAGTCTCAATGGACTTGCCCTTTGTATACGCATGCTGATTTGGGGACAACAGATGCATTGAGTTGCTTCTGATGTGCAAATCAAGTAGCTTTTCCAATGTTTTTAGCAGGAAAGAGGTTAGGCTGATAGGCCGAAAGTCATTTGGGACCACATGACTGCATTTGCCCGCCTTGGGCAGGAAAAATGACTTTCGAGGTCCTCCAAAGAGTGGGGATATGACCCCATGCGAGGCACGCCGAATAGATACCCGATAGCCACGGAACAATCGTGGGCTTGCTGGCTTGCAGCATTGCTGGCGAAAGTCCATCGAGACCGGGCGACCTGACCTTCGCAAAGGAGTCGATAGCCCAAATTATTTTGTTATCTGTAATTAGACTGGCAGGGAGTCTCATAACTGGGAGACTAGGAAAGAGCTGCCAGTCACTATTCTCTATTCCAATACATCCCGGGAAATGAGTTGAGAGCAGTGCTTCAAGAGTTTCAGCACTGCTCTCCGTCCACGCTCCATCGCTCCATCAAACACTAAAAGATCTACGATCATTTTTAGGATTATCTGGTTATTATAGAAGATTTATAAGGGACTATGCAAAGTTAGCAAAACCTCTCACTACACTTTTAAGAGGAGAACAAGGTAGACTCGAAAAAAACGCCTCACGCAAGGTTAAAGTGACATTGGACAATGAGGCAATTGAGTCATTCGATAAAATAAAACGAACGTATGACTGTAACTGAATATTACAGAGTTGTGTATCATCATTTGTCTCTAATACTCAACCAAATAAGTGCACAAGAGGAATCCCCTGAAGTAATCAGAACTTTGACCAATACATATCGTGACAAAGCATTAGACACTTTTATGCGCGGTCTGAACGGCGATATGCCACGATTATTGGCCATTAAAGAGCCAAGAGATCTGAGCCATGCTCTGCACCTGTGCAGCTTGGTAAAAAACCAGGAGCATCGAAACTCTTTTGCTCCTAGATCTCGGCAAATGCCACCTCCACTACCACCTAGACAAATGCAACATAACTTCAGGCAATCTAATTCGAAACCAACATACCAATTGCCTAACAATGGACACAAATTTGAACCAAACTTATATTATCCACCTGTTATAAGACTAACTTGGGGAACTCGACCACAATCATCTTGGACCAATACGGTTCCTCAACCGAGCCATAACGTACCATTCCCTCAACGACAATACGCTCCACCAATACAACAGGGAGCTTTGTATAGACCAAGTTTCGCTCCACCACCACGCCCGATTGCTCAAAAACCAGAGCCCAAACCTGTCCCAATGGAAGTAGATCCATCCATTCGAACTAGGCATGTCAACTATATGAATAGACCTCATAATAATGACATGAATGGGAAGCGTCCACCTATGTCTGTACACAATGGGCCATCGCAGAAATTGCAAAGGCATTTCAATATCGAAACTGGTGCCTTCGAAGGTGAACCAGAAGACGTAGCAAGTGCTGACGAGGAACAAGAATATTTTGAGCAAGTAGGACTAGAAGGAGTAACTGATTGGGATGATCAGAATCCAATAGAAGAAGAATATGGTTTTGAAACAAACCCATCAGACGTCTATTTTTTAGATTAAATAGTTCCTCACTGCCGTATATCCAATGCGTAATGAGGGACGGAAGCAAATTAAAATTTTTAATAGATACAGGTTCTAATGAGAACTATGTCCAACCCCATTTAGTGAAGAACCCGAAGATCAATAACAAGTCATTCTTTGCAAACTCAGTAGGAGGGAAAATAGAAATAACACACCATACACTCTTAAATCTTTTTGGTCTCAAAAACCTGACATTTTTTATATTACCCACATTGAAAACATTCCATGGCATTATAGGGAATGACACATTAAAACAACTCGACGCAATAGTTGATATAAGAACCGACACACTGATCATGAAGGGCGGACGAAAAAATCAAAATTCTTCAACTAAAAACACAAGCAGTGAACAGCATCAACATTCGGTCCGATCATATGACACCCTTACAAAAACAAACTATGTCTCAACTAACAAATAGTTACTCCGAATTATTCGCGAACCCAGACAAGAAACTGACCTACACAACAAGAGTTGTTGGTGAAATTAGAACTTCATTACGAACAGAAGTAGAAACCCAAATCTAAGAATTGCTACGAGATGGTATAATTAGACCTTCACGGTCTCCGTATAATGCACCCGTTTGGGTGGTGCCAAAAAAGATAGACGCATCTGGTAAAAAAAAGTTTAGAGTAGTTATTGACTACCGAAAACTTAATAACGTAACAATCCCGGATCGTTACCCGATCCCAGAAATAGGCGAAATAATCGCACAATTAGACGAAAACAAATTCTTTTCAGTTTTAGATCTGAAAAGTGGTTTCCACCAAATTCCATTGTCCGAAAGAGATATAGAAAAAACAGCATTCGCTGTTAACGGAGGGAAATTTGAGTTCACGAGACTACCATTCGGTCTTAAGAATTCACCCTCAATATTCCAACGCACATTAGACGATATCTTAAGAGACCACACCAGCAAGATATGCTATGTTTACATCGATGATATAATTGTGTTCAGCAAAACTGAAACCGATCATGCCAACGATTTTAGAGAAAGTCTTCACGGCTCTACAAGATGCGAATATGAAAGTTCAACTCGACAAGTGCGAGTTCTTCAAAAAAAGATGTTAACTTCTTGGGTTTCACTATCTCAGCGGAAGGAATAAGAATCAATATTGACAAAGTTAAAGCAATACAGGATTTCCCCATGCCACAAACACTAAAGGTTAGGTTAGGTAGGACCGGCTGCCCCAGTACGGGGCAAAGCATAGACCAGTGGAGGTCCGTAGCTGAACCGGTAGCTTATCTACGTCTCAGAAATCGCGCAGTATGGATGCATTTTTGGCAAAAGCCAGCAGCATCCTAGGAGATAGCCGTGAGACGTCCCGAAGATCGTTGTGGCACGGCGAATTAAGGTATTTCAACCGGAGTCGGGATAACGCTGGGCATCTACAGAGAAGATGCTCAAGTGTTTCCTTAACCCCGGGTTCGTTGCATTTCCTGCACTGATCACTGTTCGTGATGCCCATCTTTACAGCATGGACAGCTGACATACAGTGGCCAGTTAAAATGCCTAGCATTAGCCTGCAGTCTTTCCTTGAAAGCTGCATGACGAATTTGGTTAAGTTTTTGTTAGTAGAGGCACACATCAGCCTTGCGGTTTTGCACGAGTTGGAATTACGCCAGCTCGCGTCCCACTGAAGTCTAGAGCGCACCTCAATTTCACTGCCTAGAGTTCGCAGGGATATCGGAACATTGCACATGTTGCCAACATCGAGCCCCACTCCCTCTTTGGCGAGAGTGTCTGCGATCTCGTTGCCATCGATGCCCTGGTGGCTTGGGATCCAATAGATTCGCACGACCGCAGATGCGTTCAGCGACTCTATTGCTCTTCTGCTGTCCAGGACAACTTTGGACTTGACCACATCAGAGTGCATTGATCTTATTGCAGCCTGGCTGTCAACAAAGATGTTAATAGAGGTGTGATCACGCTGTAAACCCCGAGCCAATTCGGCAGCCTTGCCAATGGCAAAAACTTCCGCCTGGAAGATGCTGCAATGGTCTGGGAGTTTATAGGATTGTTTGGAGACCGGGTCCGGGCAGTATACGGCCGCTCCGACACCATCATCCATCTTCGAACCTTCGGTGAAGAGGTTGAGGGCTTCGGGAATGCATAACCCTTCCCGCCAGCACTCCGGTTCCAAGAATATAGTGTTAATATGGTCAGTACTGGTAAGGGGGATAGTATAGTCCAAGTCTCTACTAGTCTCCCTACCAATGGCGCTGTGACCATAGCCTAGCAGACCCAAATTGCCAGTTGCGGCAATCCGTAGGGACGATTTTGCGGCTATGGATTGCGCGTATAGGTGTAATGGTTCCACACCAGCTATTACCTCGAGGGCTTTAGTTGGCGTCGACCTGAGAGCGCCTGTGATACACAGTAGCGCTTGACGCTGTGTCCTTTCCATGATGGATAGGTACGTCCTTTTTTCAGTGGCCTGCCACCACACTAGAACACCGTAGGTGAGGATAGGGCGAACAACTGAGATGTATATCCACCGCATTAGATTAGGAGAGAGGCCCCAAGTGCAACTAAGCATCTTTTTCGCCATGTACAAGGCTCCGGTGGCCTTCTTCACCCTTTCTAACACATTGAGCTTCCATGTCAGTTTGCTGTCCAGGACCACACCTAGGTATTTTACTGCTAGGCTCGGCTTTAGCATAGTGCAGCCTATTTTTGGGGGGGACCACGCAGGTACCTTATACCTCTTCGTGAAGAGGATAAGGTCCGTTTTATCCGCGTTAATGCTGAGCCCGGCTGATTCGGCCCATGCTTTAACTTCCCGCAAAGTAAGTTCCATTACGGAACTAAGGGTGGTTGGGCATTTCCCAGTTATCAAAATGCTTATGTCGTCAGCATAGGCAATTAACTTGGGGCCCGTCTAGTAAATTTTAGAAGTAGGCTATTTACGACCAAATTCCAAAGGAGAGGCGAGAGAACCCCACCCTGGGGAGTGCCACCTCGCACTACCTTTGTAATGGCCGCATCGCCCCACGTAGCCACCACCCGCCTGTCACAAAGAAGGCGGTTGACCCATCTGTGGATCGCTGGTGCCGTGTTAATTGAGGTAAGGCCCTTCATAATAGCATCAGTGGTGACGTTATTGAAGGCGCCTGAAATGTCAAGAAATGCACCCAAGGCATATTCTTTATAGTGGTCCGCTTTTTTCTATGGAGGCTACTAGAGCATGGAGAGCAGTCTCAATGGACTTGCCCTTTGTATACGCATGCTGATTTGGGGACAACAGATGCATTGAGTTGCTTCTGATGTGCAAATCAAGTAGCTTTTCCAATGTTTTTAGCAGGAAAGAGGTTAGGCTGATAGGCCGAAAGTCATTTGGGACCACATGACTGCATTTGCCCGCCTTGGGCAGGAAAATGACTTTCGAGGTCCTCCAAAGAGTGGGGATATGACCCCATGCGAGGCACGCCGAATAGATACCCGATAGCCACGGAACAATCGTGGGCTTGCTGGCTTGCAGCATTGCTGGCGAAAGTCCATCGAGACCGGGCGACCTGACCTTCGCAAAGGAGTCGATAGCCCAAATTATTTTGTTATCTGTAATTAGACTGGCAGGGAGTCTCATAACTGGGAGACTAGGAAAGAGCTGCCAGTCACTATTCTCTATTCCAATACATCCCGGGAAATGAGTTGAGAGCAGTGCTTCAAGAGTTTCAGCACTGCTCTCCGTCCACGCTCCATCGCTCCATCAAACACTAAAAGATCTACGATCATTTTTAGGATTATCTGGTTATTATAGAAGATTTATAAGGGACTATGCAAAGTTAGCAAAACCTCTCACTACACTTTTAAGAGGAGAACAAGGTAGACTCGAAAAAAACGCCTCACGCAAGGTTAAAGTGACATTGGACAATGAGGCAATTGAGTCATTCGATAAAATAAAACGAACACTCACCTCAGATGACGTGTTACTAGCTTATCCTGACTTCAAAAAGGAATTTCATCTAACAACTGATGCCTCTAATTTTGCTATAGGAGCGGTATTAGAACAAGAAGGTAAACCCATTACTTTCATATCGCGAACCCTCACTAAAACCGAAGAAAACTATGCAGCTAATGAAAAAGAAATGCTAGCTATAGTATGGGCTTTGCAGAACCTTCGCATGTACCTATATGGCACTTCAAAGGTTATAATCTTCACCGATCATCAACCCCTGACTTTCGCACTCAGCAATAAAAATCATAATGGAAAGCTTAAGAGATGGAAAAGCTATCTCGAAGAGTTTAACCATGAACTTAGGTACAAGCCCGGAACATCAAACGTGGTAGCAGACGCATTATCACGAAACCCACCAATTTTTTTTTACAGAGAGCTCCGCCGCAACAGTTCACAGCGACGAAAGTTCCTCACACAACCTCATTCAAGGGGTAGAAGCTCCAATTAATGTATTCAAAAATCAACTTTTTCTACTAACTTCAGACAAAGATTCCTATACATTTGAATTACCATTCCCGAGTTATCATAGACACATAGTTTCTAAAACACACTACACAGATAATGACTTAATCAAAATTTTAAAAGAAAGACTAGACCCCAAAATAGTAAATGGATTATTCACCTCAGAAAGATTATTGGGCCAAATTCAGGAAATATACCCTAACCATTTTTCTAATTATAAAATAAGATACACCTGGAGACGAGTAATACATGTCCCAAACGAAGATGAACAAAACGAGATAGGAACCAAAGAACATGTACGAGCACACAGAAACGCAACAGAAAACAAACAGCAAATTTTAAACAAATACTTCTTTCCTGGATTAGCTAAAAAAATTAAGTCAATAGTAAAGAAATGTGAAACATGCAAACTCACTAAATATGACAGACATCCACAACAGGGGGAAATTCAATCAACACCAATACCCAAATACCCCGGTGAAATAATTCACATAGACCTTTATTTAACTCAAAAACAAGTAGTACTCACAGCCATAGACAAATTCTCGAAATACGCCCAAGTAAAGATACTGAAGTCAAAAGCGTCCGAAGATCTAAAGCATCCCTTACGCGAAATTATGATAGCATTCGGCATGCCACGATTAGTTATAATGGATAACGAAAAGGCAATGAATGCGGCTTCCATTAAATTTCTACTAAAAGATCAGCTCAAAGCAGAAGTATATACGACACCACCTTATCACTCCACAAGTAATGGACAAGTGGAAAGATTCCATTCCACCCTCACAGAAATAATGAGGTGTTTTAAAAAAGAAAATGATTCAATCGATTTTGAGAGTTTATAAAAGATAAAAGGTTAGGATCAAAATTATCACCAAAATTCAAAAAAGAAATAGTTTCAGAAGACAGAAACACAACAATAAAAACACAATCAGGCAAACTAATACATAAAAATAATATCAAAACATAATATCCGTTCACAGATTTTTCTTGCCGTTATGTCACGGGTTGGCCACAATCTTAGACTATTCAAATCCCAGTTGATTCCTATCAAGACTGGAGTAGTAGCAGCAATTCAGAATGGCGCATTCAGAGTAATCCATGTTTTCAATATAGAAGAATACGAAAACACTGCATGGAAACTAGAAGAAACATTGAAAATGTGAGCCAAAATCATCAGCTTTTCCCATTCTTAGAATACGAACTTAGAAAAATTAAAATCGATTTGCGTCGACTAAAACCTAAGAAAAGAACGACAAGATCCTAGGAACAGCCTGGAAATGGTTGGCCGGCACGCCGGACCGCAATGATCACGAAATTGTAACAGCTAAAATAAATGAGCAACTTGAAAACAACAACAGACAAGTTGTAATAAATAAAGAATTAAACATAAGAATAAATGAACTAAGCATGAGATGTAATGCTATATTAAAAACAACTTTAGAACATAAGGAATTTCAAGAACAAATAATATCAGTTCTAAAATACAAAATTCAAAATTTTTAAAGATGAATTATACAATCTTATACACGCAATTGAATGGGCAAAAACTAATACAATAAACTCTATAATATTATCAGAACTAGAAATAAGTAAAATTGAACAAATACTAGAAAACGAAAAAATAATGTTTGTAAACGTTGAAGAACTATTAGAATTTGCAAAATTAAAAATAGCCTCAAATGGCAAAGAAATGTTGTACATGGTAAGCATTCCACTGTTAGGAAATCAACTTTGTACCGCAATGAAAATAAAACCAACAAAAAAAGACAATGTTATAAACGTAATTAAGTATGAAAATATTATCAAATGCAATAATGCTTTGTACGCCCAGAAAAATGATTGCGAATCCCATAACGATAAAATCATTTGTCATAGAGATAATATCATAGATTTAAGTAACGTTACTTGTATAACTCCTTTGTTAAACCACTCAAGACCCTACTGCAATACAGTAAATAGCCAACATGTTCCAGACCATGAAGAAATTTTGACGGGTACAATTCTGTTAAACGACTACACTGGCAGCATACAAATAGACCAAGATGAAGTAGATCTGAAAGGAAGCTACCTCATACAATTCGAAAACTCCACAATAAGAATTGGCGATGACGAATATGAAGCTGGCGAGGCAAGATACGCAGAAGCGATTCCACCACTCTTCCAGATGATGGCAGAAAAAACCAAAGCCGAGGAAGTACTATCGCTACAGGTGTTAGGAGAACTTAACATCAACAACACTCGAAGACTGGATACCCTACGAACTAACAACTTTAAGGCAAATTCCATCAGCTTCGCACTTTCTGGCATATTGGTGATAACTTTCACTATACTGGCTATATTGGTATGGAAACTCAAGTCCACTCCAAGAGCAGAAAAAAACCACAGAGATACAGAAAGGCGAAACACCAAGCAATGGAACCCAAAAACGCTTCTACATTGCGTCCGAAGACGTACGCGTTTAAAGGGGGAGGAGTTAACACCAGAGTTGGTTGCACCGAACTAGAAGTTACGGAACACCGCAGCGCATAACCAACGACACGTGCGCAGCGTCAGCTATATTTCGGTCACTAACGTCTGGGAACCAGACAGTAACCCGATCCTCTAAAAAGTTAGCGGAAACGGCAACGACAACAACAACAGCCACGAGCCAGCAATGGTAATTGCAATGACTGCAATTACAACGGAAACGGGAGCAACAACAAAGTAGCATTGGGTACGACGGAGCAGCGCCGCCAGCAGAACAACCAGCAGAGGTGTCTTCATGCTTTAGCAAATAATAATTAATGTTTAGTTTTAAAATCGAAAACAATAAAATAAGTCGAGCTCAGCTCGCGTTTGTATTTTTTTAAACACAAAAGAACCATCGTTCTTATTTTGTATATGCAAAGTGTAAATTAGTTACAACGTCAGTCAAGAAAATGGTGAGTGATCCGACGCATTAGCCGTCACACGAAGGTTGTGCCAACAGCTTTGTTTGATTATTTAGTACAAATGTTCGAATCGAACTTCTTGTTGGGATCCGATGTGGGTCTGACGCAGGTTCGGGGCGAACATGTGTCGGCCACGCCGGAGCCAACAGTTGGTTTAATACAGCATGTTGTGAGGTTGGCGTTGGCTCAACATCGCACCAAGTGCACAGCCATTTAGGGCAAATGGTTTGGGCTGCTCGATGTCGTGTGTTGGAGTTGCTGTTGCAGGTTCAGGGCAAACACGTATTACCACGCTCCAACGCAACGACTGCGGAAAAGGTTGTTCAGTGCGAATATGCTGATTCCATATGATGTTGCATGTTCAGTGCGAACATGAGGGAACACAATGTTCAACACAAGAATAAGAAAATACGATCGATATGTAACACGTATGTAGATTTGTTTTAATCCGGTACTCGACATGTTCGAAACCAGGTGGTTTATAGGCAAATCGAACATGCCCGCAGGTCTGTCGCTGGCATGTAACAGCGTTGTGTGTGTGCAGTGAATCATGTTCAACTAGCGACGTACACACATATGCGCTTATACGATGACGATAGATGAGCGGTTGTCCGAAAAGTTCTGAAACCAAATTATATGAAAACACATTATCGGTCCACCACCCAATACCCAATTGTTGCTAACACAAATTCGCAAGTATAAGAAATATTCACTGTACATTGAGGCATACAATAACTTTGATATTTAATTCCAGAATCCGTGACTCACTGTCCACATAAAAAGGCGAGTAAAGCCATTAATTTAATAAAGCTAAGTTACTTTTAAGCTCCTTACACATACACACTCTCACACACACATATATATATATATATGTATATAGATATACACACACTTTTAACACAAATTAATTCTATTAAAAGATAAGATCTTGGACACTTTTATTTAATGTCGACAATTAAAAGCAAACTTTTACCTAGTCAGGCCCAGAGCAGCTAGTAACTTGCCTGAAAATAGTGTAGCAAACCCTAATCAGGACCTATTACCTAGGGCACCTAGCGATACTTCCAACATGAACTGTTCCTCCAGTTCCCCACCGCCCAACCAAAATATGACAATTGATCAACCATCCGACATTTTTCAATCCTTGCGCGCTCCAAATCAAATTCAATTTTTGAAAACCTTTGACGGTAAACCTGAGGATCTCAATGATTTTATATCAAATGTAGAAGAGATCCTATTGTTCATCAGGGGAACTGATCAGACCCCCTACGGGCAAATGCTTCTCAGGGCAATTAGAAACAAAATTGAAAGAAAAGCTAATGATATTCTGAAGGAGGTAGGAACAACATTGAACTGGGACGATATTAAGGAAACGTTGTTAATACACTGTACGGACAAGATAGACGAACCAACCCTAATGTGCGAATTGCACGGATGGGCTAAAAAAATCTGTCTCTCCAAAATCTATATGATCAAATTTCAAGCTGTAATGTAGCACTTCATAGATTGGCAGAAAACGAAAAGTCCGAACCATTATTGGTTAAGACTAAAAAACAAATGTTTTCCAGTGCTAGTCTGCACGTATTCTTGATGGACCTTAGAGGTCCATTGGGTGGTACGGTCAGATCTATGAAACCGGAAAACCTTAGGGAAGCCTATAGAATGGCTATAAAAGAAAGAGACATATATCAAAGACAAAGACAGGACAATTATGGAAAGCGAAATTGTAATAATGCAAATTCTACGTAAAACCATAATTCCGACAATAACCAAACTAGTAAGGGAAGATTTAGCCAGTCAGGAAATAATCAACTAAAATATAACCAACAGAGAAATTATCAATCAAGACCTAATAACCAGGGAAACAGCCAGGTTAAACATAATTCACAAGGGAACGGTCAAAACAGGTATAATCAACAGGGGAACAACCAACATAGAAATGATCAACAAGGGTATGGTAACAATAACCCATTTAATCGTAGAGAAATTCAAGCCCCCCAGCCTCGACATCGCAAGCCAGAAACGCGAGTGTCAATTTTAATGAACAACAGCAAAATGAATTGCATAACTTAAACGAGGCCGCAAATTTTCAGAAACGAGTTGGCCTACAATCAGGATACTTAAACAAGGACAGCCACGGTCCAATACTTCCGTACGTGGTTATTTATCTGAACGATAAGTCCCTTCGTTTTTCAAAAGATACAGGCTTCTCTATTTCTCTTATTAATCCCGACTTAATTCCATGTTCAGAACATGAGGAATTAGTCAAACCCATTACCGTAAAAACAGTTCTTAACTCACATACACTTTTCAAAAAGACCGATATACCTTTGTTCAAAGAGTTTGGACATCACCAGCATTTCACGATTATTCTCTTTCATTTCCATGATTTCTTCCATGTTCGATAGGCATGAACGTACTTGCCCAGAAGCAATACTCAAGACTAGACATTTTGAATTAAAACTACTCCAAGAAAGAAACCCAGCTACAAAGATCCATACTATTGAAGAATGCTCTAAAAATATTCTACCTCTACCAGTAAGTCTGACTAACGGCACCTTCTTTTGTGAGGATTTTCAGATCAGTGAAAGTCTCATAATTTCCGGTGGTCTTTATGAGGCCAAGGACAATAATAGCCTAATAGAGGTAGTAAATTATGCCCACCACGAACAAAACTTCGTTTTAGACACCTGTTTAAAGGTCAATCATTACAACGAAGACGAATTCGTGGAATTTAAACCCAGAACGCAAGCAAAGTCAATACGTCTTCCAGACAAGTATGACGATGCGTTATGTGTAAAATGCGACCACCTAAATTCTGAAGAGAATTTAGCATTAAGGAAACTTTGCAAGAAATTTGCAAATCTATTCTACGATGAGAACCAAAAACTTTAATTTTTAAATTGCATTAAACATAAAATCAAAACAACAGATGATATCCCTATTTACAATAGATCGTTCAGATATAGTAAAATAGAAAGCAAGGAAATTCAAGATCAGTTAAACAAGCTCCTGGAACAGGACATTATAAGACACAGTCATAGTTCTTGGAGTTCACCAATATTTTTAGTCCCCAAAAAATCAGACGACCCCTCACAGAAGAAATGGAGGTTGGTCATAGATTATAGGAAACTTAATGAAAAGACAAATACCCCATGCCCAATATAACTGAAGCGTTAGATAAAATTGGTCGAGCGAAATATTTTACAGCTCTCGACCTTGCCAGTGGTTATCACCAAATTGAAGACCTAAAGACTCCCCCAAAACAGCCTTCATGGCAGAAGGTGGCCACTATGAATTTGTCAGAATGCCATTTGGGCTCACGAACGCCCCCGCTACATTCCAACGAATCATGGACAATATCCTTGCAGACCTCAACGGCAAGTGTTGTCTAGTGTACCTGGATGATATTATCATTTTCTCGTCCTCACTTCAAGATCATGTAAATGACTTAAACAGCGTTCTTACTAAATTAGCTGAAGCAAATCTCAAACTTCAGCCTAATAAGTCTGAATTCTTCCGTAAGAAAATTTAAAATCTAGGAACCAATGGACCCAATCCAAGGAAAATTTACGCAATTAATGCGTTTCCTATGCCGAGAACTAGGAAAGAAATTAAATCTTTTTTAGGACTCTTGGGTTTACTACAGAAAGTTTATAAGAGATTTTGCAACCATAACTAAACCCTTGACGCAACAGCTGAAGGGGAAGTCAGTTGTCAAGGTCGAAAATGAATACATACAGGCATTCGAAAAATGTAAGACTTTACTTAGGAACGACCCAGTCTTACGTTACACAAATTTCAACAAACCATTCATTCTGACTACTGATGCTAGCAATGTGGCCATTGGCGCAGTGCTCTCTCAGGGTCAAGCTGGCTCAGAATGACCGGTGTCTTTCGCAAGCAGGACTTTATCGGACACTGAGCGAAATTATTCTACGGTCAAAAAAGAAATATTAGCCATCATCTGGGCTACAAAGTACTTTAGACCATATTTATTCGGTAATAGGTTCAAAATTAAAACGGATCACCGACCCCTGACTTGGCTGATGAACTTCAAAGAGCCAAATTCAAAACTAGTACGCTGGAAACTCCAACTACTACAATACGACTACGAGGTCGAATATAAAAAAGGAGCGGAAAACGTTGTGGCAGATGCCCTCAGTCGCGCAGAGACAAATGTCCTCGACCACTCTCCAATTCCTCTCTGAATAATTTTAATCTGTAAATCTTACTTAGAGAAGGTCAAAAATCAAAACAAACTTACACAACTACCCTTTAAAAATAAAATTCGAAAAATCTTTACCGAAGAAGACTTTACGGAGGAGATTATCGTCAACATTTTCAAAAATTCAATCAGACCATCTAAAACTTATACGGTCATGGCCAGTGACAGTATATTTGACCTTTTCAACGAAACCTATAAAAAATATTTTGCTAATTCAGGAGTATACAGGATAGTTAGATGCAAAGTGTTATTGCAAAATACAACTTCACTGGACGCACAGGATAGAATTATTAAAGATTATCACACACGCTCGAACCATAGAGGCATCAATGAAACCTACAATCAACTCAAAAGGTTAATTTATTTTCCGTATATGAAACAAAAGATAAGTAGATTCATCAATACCTGCGACACTTGTCAAACACTAAAATATGATAGACAACCCCAAAAAATTAAATATCAGACAACCGAAGCCCCTGAACAGCCGCTATCAATTGTACACATCGATCTATACATGATAAATGGAAAAACAGTTCTGACCATAATAGATAAGTTTTCTAAATTTGCCAACGGCTACACAATCCCAGCTAGGGATTGTATGAACATCGTAAGATCACTTAGAATTTTTTTGAACACCCTTGGAATACCCAAAAAAATTATACATGATGAAGGTGCAGAATTTTCGGGAAAAATTTTCAAAGATTTTTGTTCCCAATATCACATTGAAACTCACACGACCTCTTTCCAGCAATTCTCTAGTAATGCACCAGTCGAAAGACTGCACTCTACCTTAACAGAAATTGACCGAATAATCTACGAGGGTAAAAAGAGAGAAAAACTCGAACGAAATCACGACGACATTCTAACCGAGACATTCATAACTTACAACAATATAATACATTGGGCAACTAAGCTCACTCCTCACGAGTTATTTACGGGACGGACTCATACCTTCTGTAAGCCTTCTGTTCCTTAAAGAACTAAACGAATTTAGAAGAAAGTTATACTCTGGAGTGGTTTTAAAGCCCAAGAAACAGTAAAGATCAGAACGGAAAAATTAAATGAGAATAGAAAAAATACACAAGGGAAAACTGAAGAGACGAACGAAAAATACTAACTGATGTTAAAAATAAATATATATATAAAAATTTTTTCTTGTTTCAGAATGGGTCACTTATCGGCTCAACAAATTTACATCCAACACCCACCTCCCGACACCCCGTTTATCAAGTTTGATTTAGGAGAAGCTAGGATTGTTCAATCTTTCCAACAAATAAACCATGTTGTGAAACTTGAAAACATAAATAAGATCGAACTAAACATGAATATTACTCAAAAATTGACTTTCTCCGGCGAATTAATCGCCACATTCCGAATAAAAATTAAACCATTATACTTAAAAATGGAAACTAAGCTCCCCTTTTCTAGAAAGAAACGTTTAGCTATAAACGGATTTGGAAGCATAGTTATAATAATAACAGGCAATTGTAAGAGGAAATTGTATCTTGTTCTAAATTTATGTGTTCGGTTACATTCTTAAATCTATCAATTATATTTTAGTTAATTAATCTTTGGTCTTTAAAATTTTTTCTTAATTCTGATTCCTGTTTTTCTGAGGCGTCCAGACGAAGAAAGAATCAGAAACAAATTTAAAGAAGTAGGAAATAGGAATCAGAATCAGAATCAAAGAGGCATGCATCAAAGACATTTTAAAAAGGACGAACCGCTACCTGCGACAACGAGGACATAGGAAAAGAAGAGAACATACTACAACCCGAATTGATCAATGCGATAAATGCACACATCAATTCCTCCTGTGGACCACCCTCTATCATCAACGGTACCACCATCATTAATTTCAAAAATTGCTCCATATGTATCAACAACATAACATATGACGACGCTATCTTAGACATATACGACCACTTGAAGACGACATTGTCTCAACCGAACGAAATAACAACGAACAAAAATTCGAAAAGGCTCAGCTTACACCACTTGCAGATGCAGGACTTCGAAAACACTAAAGAGATTATCGAAGTAAGGGAATCCACATATACCCATCTCATCTCTATGTACTCTTGGCTAGTGATCGCCAGTATCGCCATTATCATCATTGGATTACTAAAGAGAAAGACGACCCCATTTTCCCCAAGGGAACCAATACAACAACAATTCGTTCCGGCCTTTCCCTCTTTTTGGCCGTCGCTCTATTCTAGAGGGGGAGGAGTTACCACAACTACCTCTGCCTCGCCTCCTCCGCCTAACAAACCGCCACGAGCGACCCATGTGGGTCACTCGATATGTTAACATTGCACCATTGTTGACGGATGTCAATTGTTTATTGCTGATCCACGTCTGGGATATCATGTCGACTAAGCGGAATAGCCCAACGGCAGCGACCAAGCCATCTGCCTCTTGAAATCTGCCTACGATGCAGATTCCCGATTCTATGTACCCTAGAAGCTAAGATATAACTGAATAAAGAATCATTATTAAAAGGCAACTCCACCAGAAAGGTCTTGTTCTCTAATTTATAAAACTCAAGCTTTATTTCTTCTTGAAAATACATAATATTGGGATCCAATATTATAACTCGCGCGCTTAGAAACGGCGCACATACACACACACACACGTTAGCAAGCCAGCATCTGCACAGTGCATTGCGCTCTGTACTCTGAACTCGCTCCCCTACATTCGTTGGTTGAGTATATCAGTGCAATATCTCGTTTGCTCCCTCGAATTGTGTACTCTCCTACAATTGTCCAAGATAGCCTAGAGGTTGCTACGACAATTTAAAAATAATAATAATAAACAAGTAAGAAAGCTACAGTCGAGTGTACTCGACTGTGAGATACCCGCTACCCATTTTGAATAAAAGAAATATATTTTGCGGTATTTTCTCAAAAATATACCGAATATACTGCAAAAATACTAAAAATATACCAAATGGTATATTTGGTATATCGACATAGTACCGCATTCAAAATATACCATAGACGGCACAATGTACCAGATTGTCGGCCAAAGCAAATTAGACCCCTAGTAAGAAGGCGTTTGGCCATACAAAAGTATTTCTTTAATAACTTCGACAATTTTTATCTGATTGCAACCAAATTTTCAGGAATCATAACTACTATAGTTATTATTGTATATAAAATTCGGAACTCTAACTTTAAAATTACGCTTGTTATTCAATTTTTTTGATTTGCGGGGGCGGAAGTGGGCGTGGCAAAAATTTGAAACAAACTTGATCTGCGTGCAAACATAACAAATGCTGTCGAAAAAAAATTATAGCTCTATCTCTTATAGTCTCTGAGATCCAGTGTTTCATACGGACAGACGGACAGACACACAGACGGACAGACGGACATGGCTATATCGTCTCGGCTGTTGACGCTGATCAAGAATATATATAGTTTATAGGGTCGGAGATGCCTCCTTCTACCTGTTACATACATTTCCTGCCGGCACAAAGTTATAATACCCTTCTACCCTATGGGTAGCGGGTATAAAAATTAAGTAAAATGAAAAATAATTCAAATTAAAAATTAAAAAAACAATATTTTTTTTAAGTTTCTTTTTTGTTGTTGTTGGTAGCAACAAGATTTATTTTGTATTTTTATTTTTACTTTTCTCGTCACTCCTTAATTAAAAAAAAAAAAAAAGAATTTGAAAGAAAGATCAAGGCTCTATATTTGCGTGAGGAACATTAGCAGAATTCATGATCAAATTCTCGATGACACTATCGGTCGAGATTTGACAGAGCTAGAGTGCAGGCTTGAGATGTTGTCGTCGCATATTGAAAATGCTCTCAAATATCAAAGCAGAATTGAGACATTTGACGAATATGACGCATATCGGTGCGAGTTAGAAGAGATTTGCATTTCTGCAAAGACAAGGCTGAAGGCGATGGTGAAATCGTTGACCGATACTTCATCCGCCAATATATCGATTCACCCAATTGCCGCTCCTTGCACCCGTCTGCCTAAACTGTCATTGCCAAAGTTCAGCGGAAAGTATTCCGAATTTAAAAATTTTATAAGTTTGTTTGACTCTTGTTGACAATGACCATTCAATTCCACGCATTGAGAAATTCAATCATCTTATTTCATGTCTCTTTGGTGAGGCTCTTGGAACGGTGAGAGCGTTTCAAGTCACCGAAGAAAACTATGAGAAAGCAATAGCGAGTTTTAAAGAGAGTATATGACAATGATTGTCTGATATTTAATGAAAATATCACTGGTCTTTTCAATTTGCCAAAGATTTCGAAGCCCTCCGTGTCAGCGTTGCGAAACTTGATTGACACTGTCTCTGCTATATACGGATCTTTGTTGTCGATAGGTGATGACAAGAAGATTGCACAAAGTTGATGCAATGACAAAAAAGAAGTGGGATGAGCAGCTAGATTATACGAAGATTCCATTATGGAGTGAGTGTGAAACTATGCTTAATCGTCGATATCAGCACTTGTCAGCTGAGAATTCGACAAAGTCTGATAGTCAAGCCGTTTCCGCTAAACAGCTTAAGAAAAGCTCGTTTTCGTGTACGACGCTTAAAGATAAGATTGATCAAAAGACCCAAATATGCGTATATTGCAATTCCGAAGATCATTCCATCGTGAGTTGCTCGATTTTTGCTGCCTTGGCAGTTAAATAGATATTTGTCTGCATTATGCATAAATTGTCTTCGGAAAGGTCACACTGTCGCCAAATGTAAGGCAAAAAAGTGTCGTGTGTGCAGCTGCACATATATTCTGCGATTACAAATAGTAGAGCGTTACCACCCCCAAGTCTCTCCACTGTTGACCCCTGATCGTCCATCCACTTCGCATGCGATGCATGCGACCGTGTCGGATAAACTGATCCTGGCCACAGCAGTCATAAAAATAAAGACGAATTCAGGCGATTTCGTCTTAGCCCGAGCTTTGCTGGATTCTGGGTCACAAATTAATTTTGTGACTGAGGAACTAGCTCAGCGGCTGCATTTGCGTAGAGAAGACTCGTGCATCAGCTTGCTTGGCATTGGTGAATCCAATTCTCAAGTTAAGAAAAAGATACACACTGTGGTGAAGTCGCGAGTTGGCTGCAATGAGTACGCGATCGATTTATGGATTCTCAAATCGATCTCAGGTTATCAGCAGGATCACACTGTAAATGTTAGTGACTGGAAGATACCTGATAATCTTCAGCTAGCGGATCCTTATTTCTTCAAACCGCAGAAAATTGATCTTATCGGCGCTAAAACATTCTTTGACCTATTGTCCGTTAGCCAAATCAAGCAAGGTCCAGAGTGTCGAATACTCCAAAAGACAAGCCTTGGGTGGATTGTCTCGGGGCGATACACTCCTGGTAAAAAATTTCACCAGCAGATGACCGTCAATCTGAGCTATCAGGAAGAAAGTTTGAGCTCGATTGACAAGAACTTGCTGAAGTTTTGGACTGTTGAAGATGTGCGCTCTCCCTCCAAAGTCTTTTCTGCTGAACAACAAAGTTATGAAGATCATTTCACAAATAATGTGAAAAGATTGCCGTCTTGTCGTTTCGAAGTAAGACTGCAGTTTAAATGAGATTCGCACCAGCTTGGGTGCTCTTTTGAAGTTGCTAAACGGCGGTTTTTGTCGCTTGAAAAACTCTCGAGATCCCGAGTTAAAGCGAATGTACTTGGAATTTATGGAAGAATATGTAGAGATGGGCCACATGTCCGAAGTGAGTCACATCCTTCCAAGTACTCCACACTATGTTATTCCGCACCAATGTATATTACGGCCCCAAAGCACTTCGAAAAAGGCGATGAACAACATTCTTATGGTCGGGCCGACCACTTAAGAAGAGCTCTTTTCAACTCTGCTTCGTCTTCGATTGCATAAATATGCATTAATGGCCGACATCAAAAAAGATGTACCGCCAAGTTATGGTGCACGTGGAAGATCGAAACTATCAGCTCATAGTGTGGAGAAAAGACCCATTAGACTCGTTGAGATTATTCAGATTAAATACTGTAACATATGGCACTGCGCCAGAGTTACAGTCCAGTGACCGAGGGAGTCTCATTTGCGAGAAAATTTTGGAAGATGTTAGAAATACTTACGAATAAAACGACTGTGTTGTGTGGAGAACAGAATAAGACTGACTATTTTGTCAGTGACAATTTATTACAAAAGGCATGTACATGTGTGTATGAATCAGTGTATGTCAGAATCTATGTATGAGTGTATTATCGTCAGAGTTGCAGGAGTAGGCTTGGAGTTGCCGGATCTGCGTTATTCCATGTGGCCGGAGAGAGGGGCATGTTAACTCCAGTGCCATTTTTGGCCATACGGTGTTTGATCCAGCTGAGCGAGATTGCGAAATCCTCGCACTCCATGGCAGCTGAGGTCATCAGGCAAGATTTCTACGTTGACGATATGTTGACTGGTGCCGCATGCGTCGAGGACCTGAAGACAATAAATCTGAAGTGTCGCAGATACTGCTAGGAGCAGGTTTTGAACTTGCGAAGTGGTTCTCGAATGCTCCTGGGTTCTCCGCATCAGACAGTACACCAAAGCCGATAACGATCTCCGAGACTGACGCAACCAAGACTCTAGGTGTGATTTGGTTGCCAAATGAAGACGTGTTCCAATTCCAGATCGACGATTCATTCATGGGTCTTAAAGCGACAAAACGGAACATTCTCTCGGTGACATCGCGGTTTTTCGATCCGCTTGGCCTATTAAGTCCCTTAATTATAAAAGCAAAGATACTGCTTCAAGAGCTCTGGCTTCAAAATATGGAGTGGGACGAATCCATACCATTGAGTTTGGATACATCGTGGCAGCAATTAAAGTCAATTTGACACAATTGTAAAACATAAAATTACTACGATATTTGTTCACAGAGCCTACGTCACCGATAGAGATACATGGCTTCGCCGACGCCTCAATAAGAGCGTATGGGGCGTGTATTTACGTTCGTACGCATACTGCAGAAGGTTGTAAAGTATCATTACTAACCTCAAAATTAAAAGTAGCTCCCCCAAGACTAAGACTCTTCCTAGACTTGAGTTGTGTGCAGCTCACCTCACTCTGCCACTGCATCCGAAGGCTGATCCGATCACCAATTGAACGGACGGTTCTTTGATCAGATTCGGAAGTCACTCTTCATTGGATCCGGTCACATACTTCCTCTCTCGCGACATTCGTGTTGAATCGAGTGGCCGAGATTCAAGAATGGTCATGTTCTAACTATGCAGAACCCCGCAGACATTGTATCGAGAGGTTGCGATGTGACTGAACTGTGCGCGTCAATGCATTGACTAGTTGACAGTAACTAGTTTGGTAGAAGAAAGCAGCAATATAATTTAAATCTAATATATATATAGAATATATATAGTATATCTTGGATTCTAATATGAAATTTTAAAACTGTAACTCCACCGGAAGAATTTTGGCGCACAATCGGCATATACGCCATAATAAGGTTATATGGGAGCTATAGGATATAGTCCTCCGATGTATCCAATTTTTTTTACTATATATTCAAAATATTTTTTTAAATTTTTGGGGAAAATTTCATAACGATATCTCAACGGGAAATATTTTTGACCGCGGCTTCATACAAGCCCAACCACTGTGCAATGTGGTTTAGTGGTCCGTCATTCATGAAGGAACCACACGACGCATGGCCAGTTAACCACCATTTTGTCTCTGAAGAGACGCGCAATTTGGAAGTGCGCAAAACAGCTGTTGGACTGATAGCTATAGTGGTAAAGTCAGATCTAGTGGAATCAATCGAAAGTTTTTCGTCGCACACAAGTCTGTTGAGAGTGTTCGCTTATGTGTTCCGCTTCATTCGAGGATGCAAAGACAAAACAGTTCAATTTGAACTGGTTCCAACGGCATCAGAACTGAAAGAAGCATTCAGTAAAATAGTAGAAGTAATGCAGAATTTCGAATTCAGAGACGATATAGATAGGGTTCGTAGAGTACACGTGTGAGCTCGAGTCTACAACGACTCAATCCTTTCATACATGAGTATGAAGGATCTAGGTGTTCGTTTTCATTGTTGCGAGTCGGGGGCGACAGGTAAATGCTCCTATTTCGTATGATGCTAAGTTTCCACTCCTCTTGTCGAAGCGCTCACAATATCCTCGCAGCTACATATGTGAGGTACCTTCACTTGACCAACTGTCACGCTGGCCCAAGAGCGCTCTTGAGCATTCTCAGATAACGACTTTGGTTAGTCAATGCTCAAGAGCTTCATTTAGAAATTGTATCCGATCTGTCAACTAATGCATTTCTAATGGCTTCCAAAGGTTTGTTGGTCGAAGAGGATGCCCGAGCCGAGTCCATTGCGACAACGCGACGAACTTCGTCGGACCAAGTCGCCATCTGGAGGAGTTAAGGAGGCGAGTCGAGGCCGAGGAAAACGCAGTTCGCGACTTCGCATCAAGAAGCGGATGCGAATTTGCGTTCATACCGCCGAGGGCTCTTCACTTCGGAAGACTATGGGAGGCAGGTGTGAAGTCTGCAAAGCACCTACTCCAACGGACGGTGGGCAACGCCCTCCTCACGGCCGAGGAGCTCGGTCAGTGGTCGTGGCGGTCGAGGCGGTGCTCAACTCCCGCCCGATATATGATCCGCACTTGATAACACCGACCGCCCAAATGGCTAAGTCAGCTTTCTCACGTTTGACCGTCGCTATGTATACATATGTGCGCGCATAACTTTCTCTCTCTGCACATTTTACATATTGTTACGTTACATATATAAAATAGTATATAAAACGGTTGCTCTGCCGCTGCGCCGACAGCTAGCAACCTTTAGTTTAAGAGATCTAAAAGACATTGAATAAAAGACGACCAAACCAAATGGTCAGTAAAAAACTAGGATTCTTTATCAATTTGAAATGAGAATATTCTACATGGCGAAAGTGTTGGGAATACTCTACAATTTGCAAGCTTGTCTTGCATTTATAATTTTTTTATAAATTCGAAAGGTAGTTTTACAGACCAATCGCGTAAAACCCTGATGAAACTCGTGAACAGTGATCATGCAAGTAAGGTGCCAGAAGTTGCAACAAATCTCGATAATCGGTTTAAACTTCCCGAATAAATAAGTTGAAAAAGTGTCGCGTCACTATCTAGGCATATTCGAACGTCAACGAGTGCAGACGTGTTTTTTATTTCACTTTGTGCTCCGGAAGACAACCAATTATAAAAAAAAAAAAAAAAAAAAAAAAAAAAACCCGATATCAATCAAGACAAACGGCGAAAAGACGCTTAGTGCGATGAAAAGTCGCAACTTACTTTTATTTTGTGTTTAAAACTAGTGCACTTTTGTAACTAATAATAATAAACATATAAAACCAACATAAAGTAAATAAGGTGATGAACCAAAGCGAGCTTCGGTCGCAGCGCCAACGTCAGCTAGACGAGCGTCGGCGCTCTCTTAGCAATGCATACTTCTCTTTCGTGTCGACAGATGCAGACGAATCAGCAAAAACAAAAGCTTCTGCCGATCAACCGCGAGCGTTAACCCCAACACCGAAAAACGAACTCAAGCCTACTCTCAACGAAAGGGCGCACTCTCTCTCTCCGTCTGCGTTACCGACAGCGCAAAGCGAGGTAAGCGATAAATGTGTTTCCCCATTCCTTGCTTTGCCTCGCCCCAACTGCACACATGTCTGGCCACGGTAACTAGCACAGTGACGTCAGTTGCAACTGTAAATGCAATGACGACAACAACAACATCAGTTTCGTCTGTATACCCGATACCGTCGATCGTTCCACCTGCTGTGTCAGCTGAGTTTGCACTGACAAACGCACCAAGTAAAAAGCAAGGTTCGACCATACAGACTGGCATGGATCGCTACGTAAACATTAAAAGAAAACAAAGTCCACAGGGCTCGAAAATGGGTAACGTTGCAAAAATCAATCGGGCTTCCTCCGATCAAGGAACTATGCAGAACCCTAATACAGCAAATAGATTTGAAATTTTGGCTGACATCTCCAACGAAATGCCTTCTACAGTCACGGATGCGGACAAAAGCAAAGCGAAGCCGCCTCCGCTATACATCCGAGAGAAAAATTCTAACAACCTTGTGAACACAATTATCGATCTTATTGGGTAAAGATAGCTTCCATGTAATCCCCTTGACTAAAGGAGACATTCATGAAACCAAGGTCCAAGTGAAAAGCGAAGAAAACTTCAGAAAATTGACGGAGCTCCTAAACGCCAAGAAAAAAAGTTACTACACTTATCAGCTAAAAAGTAGCAAAGGACAACAAGTGGTCATAAAAGGCATCGAACCAGATGTTAACACTACTGAAGTAGAACAGGCACTAAAAGATAAAGGTTTCAACGTAAAAACCGTTATAAATATCCGCAATAGAAACAAGCAACCGCAACCTCTCTTCAAAGTGGAACTCGTTCCTGACTCCAAGGCCCTCAAGAAAAACGAAGTACATCCCATCTACAAAATTCAGTTCTTACTGCATCGCAGAATTACAGTCGAAGAGCCGCACAAACGTAATGGCCCGGTCCAGTGCGCAAATTGCCAAGAATACGGACACACTAAATCTTACTGCACACTCCGCTCTGTATGCGTAGCTTGCGGAGGACTGCATACATCTGCTGAATGTAAAGCACAAAAGGACCCAACCACTAAAAAATGTAGTAACTGTGGAGGAAACCACACCGCAAACTATAGAGGCTGTCCAGTATACAAGGAGTTAAAAAGTCGTGTCAACCATAAAGTCTTAACAACGCGATCCCACAACGCACCATTAATACCCTCCAAACTCACGCCTGAAGTTTTCTTTTCGTCAGCAGCCAGGTCATCACTCGGTAGTTCCAACGTAACAAAAAACGTAAGCTTTGCAAGCGTTATAAAATCGAATCAGGCGAGCCCTGCTTGCAATGACCAATCACCACCTACAGTCCCTTACCAACCCGTAGAGCACAAAGAATATAAAATGGAAACGATGATACTCAGACTGCAACAAAGCATGGAGGAATTCATTGCTTTTATGAGAACAACCATGCAAAGTCTGATGACAAATCAACATATTTTGATTCAGATGCTTCAAAACACTCTATCAAAATAATCAATGGCTCCCCTACGCATTGCACTGTGGAATGCCAACGGCGTTCCACGGCACAAAATTGAGTTAGCACAATTCATGAATGACAATGAAATCGACGTAATGCTACTAGCAGAAACCCACCTTACCAACAAATACAATTTCCAAATCCGAGGGTATTTGTTCTACAGTACAAATCATCCTGATGGAAAGGCCCATGGAGGCACTGGAATACTGATTAAAAACCGCATTAAGCACCACTTCCACAATGCGTTTGCAACTAGCTATCTGCAAGCCACATCTATTATACAGTTGGATTGTCACAATATAACACTAGCCGCGGTATACTGTCCTCCTCGCTTTACGATATCCGAAGCCCAATTTATTGACTACTTCAACTCGCTAGGCAACTACTTTATAGCAGCAGGAGACTATAACGCTAAGCACACGCACTGGGGATCTCGCCTCGTGTCCCCGAAAGGAAGACAGCTGTATCAAGCAATTATAAAACCTAGCAACAAGCTTGACTACGTTTCCCCTGGTTCACCAACTCACTGGCCTAGTGATCCAAGAAATTGCCAGACTTGATTGACTTCGCAGTTACAAAAAACATCCCACGTAATCTGATTAGCGCTTGTTCTCTACCGGATCTATCATCAGACCACTCGCCTGTACTCTTTGGCCTAAACCAACAGCCAGTTAGTAATGACAACCCCGTCATGCTAACCTCTAACAGCACAAACTGGCTCAAATTCAAGAAATACATAAGTTCACACATTGAACTTACACCACGGCTAACCGACGAAGATGACATCAACAGAACCGTAAACAATATCGAAACAGTTCTGGTTTCAGCGGCTCGAATCGCAACACCACGTAGGCAAAATATAACACATAACACCAAGCACACGAATGCAGAAATAGAGCAGTTAGTTCTGGCAAAGCGTCGCTCCCGGCGCGAATGGCAATTATCTCGATCGCCATCTGCAAAACAACAGTTAAAAGAAGCTTCACGTCGACTCACCCAGGCTCTACGACAAGAAGAAGACAGATCCATACAGCGCTATATAGAGCAACTATCTCCAACCAGCTCAAAATTTCCACTTTGGAAAGCTCACTCAACACTGAGCGCACCAACAGCAACGGTTACGCCATTACGGACCCCTGCAGGTTGCTGGGCCCGAAGCGACAAAGACCGAGCCGACACATTCGCTGCCCACCTTCAAAATGTTTTCCAGCCAAATCCAGTAACAAACCTGCCTAATATACGTTTACAAACAGAAGTAGACTTCCCTATTGCCGAACCAATTGTATTTCGAGTATCCGAAGTCATAAAAATTATAAAAGAGCAGCTGCAACCGCGAAAATCTCCGGGCTGCGATCTAATAACACCAAAAATGCTTATTGAACTCCCACTATGTGCTGTTGGTACCATATGCCAACTCTTCAACGCGATGACAAGAATCGGCTGCTTCCCGAAGAGGTGGAAAAAGTCAATCATCATAATGATACCAAAGCCAGGAAAAGACCACACTCTCACCTCCTCATACAGACCAATAAGCCTAATTTCGTGTTTATCAAAACTCTTTGAGAAATGCCTTTTAACTCGTATCATACCATACTTAAGAAGACATAATAGTATCCCAGCACATCAATTCGGTTTTCGCGAAAAGCATGGAACTATCGAACAGGTGAACCGCATAACATCAGAAATTCGAACAGCATTCGAGAATAGGGAGTACTGCACTGCGGTATTTTTGGACGTCTCTCAAGCATTCGACAGAGTATGGCTTGACGGCCTAATGCACAAAATCAAAATAATGCTCCCTAATAGCACGCATAAACTCTTGAAGTCATATCTTTTACAACAGGATATTTGTAGTGAGATGCAATACCGTCATGTCAGCTGAACATAATATCGAAGCTGGTGTTCCTCAAGGCAGCGTTCTCGGGCCGACTCTATATCTACTCTACACTTCTGATATCCCTACGAGTAGACAACTGACTATGTCTACGTTTGCCGACGACACCGCGATCCTTAGCCGATCTAAATTTCCACAACAAGCTTCAGCGCAACTTGCGACCCATCTAGACGCTGTAGAGAAATGGCTCTCAGACTGGCGTATAAAAGTAAATGAGCAAAAATGTAAACACGTAACTTTTACCTTAAATAGACGAAATTGCCCCAACCTTACACTAAACAACACCGTGCTTCCCCAATCAGATGAAGTAACGTATCTTGGCGTACATCTCGACAGACGGCTCACCTGGCGCACGCACATTGAAGCTAAAAGAACTCACCTAAGGCTGAAGGCAAACAGTCTGCATTGGCTTATAAACTCCCGCTCCCCCTTAGTCTGGATTACAAGGTCCTGCTCTATAACTCCGTTCTGAAACCAATCTGGACTTATGGCTCTCAGTTGTGGGGAGCGCCAGCAACAGCAACGTAGAGATCGTGCAGAGAGCCCAAGCAAAGATCCTTAGAACTATCACCGGGGCACCGTGGTACGTTCGGAGTGAAAACATTCAGAGAGACTTGAATATACTTCCCGTCCGAGATGAAATAGCACAACACATGGAAAATTACTACATCAAGCTGTCGAACCATCCAAATCACCTTGCTAGAGCACTAACATTAGTATGCAGCCGTTCCCGCCTTCGTCGTAACGACCGTCCCATCCAGCGACAATTACTAGGACCGCCTACCATAAATACAGTTTAAGAAACTGTTAGAATAATGTAGTATTTTTAAGATTTAAACACATTTTGTTAGTCTCGTAAGAGAAGATTCAAAATATAAAACATACAGTAATAATAAAAAAAAAAAAAAAAAAACTATCTAGGTCAGGCCATAGTCCGTAGCAAGCCGCGTGCAAAGTGTGCCCGAGGACATTGTCACCCAAGCGTAAGAAGTACCCCAATTTTTTAAAGAGAATCAAAAAGGTGAATTTGAAAACAAAAAATTAAACTATAAGTTAATCATTAAGTAATACACAAACAACAATACACTTCTAATAATTCACTTCGTGATATTAAAAAAAAAATAGTGAAACTTTCCTTTCGATTAAAAAAATACAAAACCAATACAATAGCAATAGCAGAGGATCTCGCAGATTCAATCAGTAATCTTCAAATAGGACAACCCATGCAAGGCAGGCCAAGAGTAGTACTCCAGTTACCAGTCCAGAGCTTAGGGAAGCTATCACAGGAATAATCATTGAAATGCTTAGAGATGGTAGGATCATAAGGCAGGCACTCTTAGTAGACCCAGACCCCGTCTAGGAGAAGAAAAACATAAGGTACCAGATACCATTTGATTGATTAGGGAATTCTCTGGGGACAGAACTATCTTTAGCAGCTGGAAAAAGAATGTCGAAAGAGTTCTTGCTCTTTATGAAGGGCCAGAAAACACACATACATAGATACTACCTCCATGTAGTCGCAATCCGAAACAAGATTGTTGATGAGGCAGAAGCGGTGTTGAATTCTTACAACACTCCTCTTAACTGGAAGGCAATATCTAAGTGCCTCACAGCGCACTTTGCTGACAAGCGTGATTTGAAAACTCTAGACTATCAGATGTTTTCACTGACGCAAGGGCGTATGACTGTATTACAGAGTTGTGTATCATCACTTGTTTCTAATATTCAATCAAATAAGTGCACAAAAGGAATCCGCTGAAGTAAATAAAACTATGACCAATACATATCGTGACAAGGCATAAGACACTTTTATGCACGCCCTGAACAGCGGTATGCCTCGATTATTGACCATTAACAGCCAGAGATCTCCTCTGCACCTGTGCAGCTTGTTAGAAAACCAGGAACATCGAAACTCTTTTGCTCCTAGATCTCGGCAAATGCTACCAAATGCTAGACAGGTGCAACCTCAACATAACTTTTGGCAATCTAATACTGGACTCAAATTTGAACCAAACCTATACTATCTACCCGATACAAAACCAAATTAGGGAACTCGACCACAATCATCTTGGACAAATACGGTTCCTCAACCGAGCCCTTATGTACCATTTCCTCAACGACAATATGCTCCTCCAATACACCACGTCCATTTGCTCCAAAACCAGAGCCCAAACCTGTGCCAATGGAAATAGATCCATCTATTCGAACTAGGCACGTCAATTATATGGATAAACCTCATAATAATGACATGAATGGGAAACGTCCGCCACAGAAATTGCAAAGGCATTTCAATATCGAGACTGATGCCTTTGAAGGTGAACCTTCAGACTTAGAAGAAACACTAAGAAACGTGGGCCACAATCATCAGCTTTTCCATTCCCAGAATACGAACTCAAAGAAATAAAAAATGATTTGCGTAGACTCAAACCTATGAAAATAGCGACAAGATCCATAGATTTCCTAGGGACAGCTTGCAAATGGTTGGCCGGCACGCCGAACCGTAATGATCACGAAAACGTAACTGCAAAAATCAATGAACAATTTGAAAACAACAATAGACAAGTAGTAATAAATAAAGAATTAAACAAAAGAATAAATGAACTAAGCATAAGATGTAATGCTATATTAAAAACAACTTTAAAACATAAGGAATTTCAAGAACAAATAACATCAGTAATAAAATACAAAGTTCACATTTTTAAAGACGAATCATATAATCTTATACAAGCAATTGAATGGGCAAAACCTAACACCATAAACTCTATATTTTATCAGTAAGTAAAATTGAACAAATATTAGAAAACGAAAAATTGTTTACAAACGTTGAAGAACAACTTTGTACTTCATTAAAAATAAAATAAAAACAAAAAAAGACAAAATTAAAAATATATTTAAGTTCGAAAATATTATCAAATGCAATAATGCCTTGCACTTGTATTAAGATTTAAGTAACGATACTCGTTAACTCCTTTGTTAAATCACTTAAAACCCTACTGCAATACAGTAAATAGCCAACAAGTTCCCGACCACGAAGAAATTTTGACGGGTGCAATCCTCTTAAACGACTACACTGGCAGCATAAAAATAGACCAAGATGAAGTAGACCTGAAAGAAAGCTACCTCATACAATTTGAAAACTCTACAATAAGAAAACGCGATGACGAATATGAAGCCAGCGAGGTAAGATACGCAGAAGCGATTCCATCGCTCTTCCAGATGATGGCAGAGAAAACCAAAGCTGAGGAAGTATTACAACACTCTGGATACGCTACGAACTGACAACTACAAGGAAAACTCCATCAGCTTCGCACTTTCTGGCATATTGGTGATAACTTGGTATGGAAACTCAAATCTACTCCAAGATCAGAAAAAGCCTCAGAGGTACAGAAAGGCGAAATACCAAGCAACCGATCCAGCAGTTGCAGCGATACGACATCAACAACAGCCACGAACCAGCAATGCTAATTGCAAGGACTGGAATTACAACGAAAACGAGAACAACAACAAAGTAGCAATCGACAGAGCAGCGCCGCCGGTAGAACAACGAGCAGAAGTGTCTTCATTCTTTATTAAATCATAATGTTTAGTTTATTTTTTAGCAATTAACAAAATAAGTCGAGCTTGTCTCGTATTTATATTTTTTTTATAACTTCAAATAACCATCGTTCTTATTTCACATATGTATGTTAGCTTTAAGTCGCAATAAGAAGTTTCTTGTTCAACCTCAATGTATTGTAAACTTAGTTTTTAAAGACTCTTTTCTCAAGCAAGACGCGTAGCCCCCATTCTTGAAGCCCAAATAAAGTTCGTCTATAGGAAATTAAAAATAAAATCGTATGTTTAATTGTATTTTTACCCGGCAGGATATGTTCAAAAAAGTACTAAATCAACAAACAGTCGTGACCATTTAAGGATTTTAAAATTGTCCAAAGGTTAACGCGTACAACGTTATGACTTTAAAATACGTATCCGCCTAAAAAATCTACGTATCCGAAAGAAAACCTCAAAAACCCGTACTAAAACCCACGCGTGCAAACAAATAACAATTAATTATCGTCGGTGAACTTTCAGAAGCGCAGTTGAACCAGTTCCTAAATCATCTTAAACATGTGCAGCATTTGATAATGGAAGTGGAATGGAAATCAACGTAAGTTCGCAGAAGAACTTGAACGATGTAGAAAACAAATTTACAAAATTTGAACCAATCTTATATACCTTCAATCATAAAACCAAGCATAAATCTAATAATAGATCTAATAGTTTATGTATATGCAGGAACTAAGTATAACTCACAAAAAAACAAAATAAACCAAATAGACAACCCCAATGAAAACAGAAGTAATTTTGAAATAGATACAAGATTCAGACAAGCTCCGTTAATAAAATCTGAAACAACGAACCCTTTCAAAAATACAGGTAACATCAAGAAACTTGATGAAAAAAATGTTGAAGAAACAGAGGAAGAAAAGTCACTCATTATAAATCAAAATTTAAGAAGAAAGTAATTAATAAAAGCAAATATGACAATTCCAGGCCAATCGTTGAAATCTCCTATATTGCTGTTGTTATTTATACTATCAATTATTTGTACTCCTGTAAACACTCAACGAATTGAAGTTAACTCTATTCAAAACGACCAAGGATTGATCCTATTCATCCTATCATCAGCAATAGTCAATTCACCTGTATCTTTTGAACATCATTGTTTAACCATAAACGTGTCACAAATAGAAAATTCCTTTGACTTATTAGTACCCTCAAATAAGCTACTTAATGAATAAACTAGAAAATCAAATGACAGGTATTAGAATATCAAGTCGTACCAAACGTGGTTTATTCAGTTTCGTAGGATCTTCTTTTAAATTCCTTTTCGGTACATTAGATAATGAAGATAGAAAAACGTTTGAAAAATAAAATGAATATCATCGCACATAATTCAATTCAGGCAAGTAATCTTAATGAATATACAAATAAATTTAATCAATGCATAAATATAATAAATAACCAAATTTAAATTCTAGAAGAACAGTTTCAAATAGACTCTCGCATCGACAAGACGTGTCCACGCATAGTAATTTTTCGCGCGCTTATCCGTTGATCTCAGTTTTTGTAAACAAATAAGTCTCAAAGAAGAAACAAAAAAGTGCCGTTACCCGATAAGCGTTTGTTACTCGCTACGATGCGGAGAGATGACGCTCCAGACAAAAACAAATTTGAGCACAGATTTGTTGTTGTTAAACGACTAGATGACAACTCAAAGTCAAATGTTTCACCGTTTGTTATTAAGAAAATTATTGACCACACCTGCGGCGGTGAACTTCTTTTTGCAAAGAAGACCCGCGACGGAAATTTATTAATCAAAACTAAGAATGAACACAAGCCCAAAAATTGGTAAAGATGACAACATTTAGTGTTTTCCCTGTGGAAGTTAAAGAACATCTCTCGCTTAACTCTTCCAAAGGAGTTATTTACTCCAATAACTTGCGACACCTTGATGAAGAAGTTATCAAAAACGAGCTTACTGCTCAAAATGTTACCCAAGTGAAAAAAATCAAGAAGAAGATTAACGATCAACTAATTAAAACAGGCCTATTAATTTTAACTTTCGGAAGCGCCTCTTTTCCGAAAAGTATTAAAATTGGTTATGAATCAGTTAAAGTGAGGGCATTTATTCCACCACCACTACGTTGCTACAATTGCTTTAGATTTGGACATATTTCAAATTTATGCCGCAACAAAAAAAGACAACGAACAATGCTCAAATGGAAAACGCTGCATCAATTGCAACGATACAAAATTACTGGACTGTAATCACACCAGGAAATATAAGCGATCAAAACGCTAAAAGCAACCTAGATAAAATTAATGATAGTATAAACACTTCTCAACTAACCTTTTCCAATTTAGTTCAGAGCAGTACCCCTATCCCACCTTTTTCTAAAAATATAATTGACTACAATGACATAACAATTGACCCTAAGACAACATCTAACACTGAACTCCCGTGTACCTCTAAGCTTTTAACCCCAAACTCTTTAGTAAAAATTCTCCCTAGAGCCACCTCTAACCGAATGAAAAGACAACTTAAAGCTAAAGCAAACGTTCAATCTAAATCTTTAAAACAAAATATGAAACGATCTCCAGATTCTTTCCATCTTTAGCATCTCACTCCATTCATCCAATACCCATAAACCACACAATGATCTCGCGCAACTTTCTGCCATCTTATGGTGGTGTCGCCATACTTATTCATAACTCCATTCAATACAAAGAAATTTGCCTCTCTACAGAATTCGATGCCATCTGCGTCGAAATCTGTTCAAAAAAACAATTAAATATTATTTCTACCTACCTCCAACCTAAAGCTGTCTTTACGCTTGCCAACTTAATTTCTGTTCTTTCCCCTCCTAATAACAAACCTTCGTTTATAACTGGAGATTTTAATAGCTGGCACAAACGCTGGGGTTCCCCAGTCAACAATAAGAAGGGCCTAATTCTTGATAAGTTTTTAACCCAATCTAATTTAATCCTTCTTAATGATAAAAGCCTTACCCACCTCAGTACACATAACTCAGTACACTCTTACTCACATAGATCTCAGCTTCTGTACTCCGGATCTAGCAATTGACTCGGAGTGAAGAACCGAAGATTACTTCTTTGGTAGTGATCACTTGCCCATTATTTCTCGCCTTTTCCAGGACACTCAGTCCCATGCTAAAATTGTTAGACCGTCTTTTAAACTTAGTAAAGCTGATTGGAAACTATTCCAATCCTTGTCCAATTCAACCAACCTATCCCTATCAGTTCTAACATTAACAAAGAATCAGCCAACTTGAATAAAATTATTTTATTTAGTGCCCATCAAAGTATTCCCAAAGTTGCTCAATTAATATCAAAATCAGTTCCGTGGTGGAATAAATTTCTAGAAGCACTTAGCAACTCTACGTGGCGTACACTTAAAAGATATATTTCTACGGAAAATATCATCGATTTTAGAAAGAAAAATGCAGTATTCCGAAGGGCTCTAAAAGCAGCCAAAAGACAATCCATTTCTAAATTTACTGAAGAGATTAACCCTACTACTCCGGTCGTCAAAATCTGGAACAATATTAGTCGCTTTTGCGGTATGCATCCTACTAAGGGTATCCACTGTATTATCCCACCCTGTAATCAAAAAATCACAAGTCAACAGGATATTGCTGATTTCTTTTGCAATAACTGGTCCGTTCAGTCTCAAGACTCCTCATTTTCGAGTCTCTTTACTGTCAATAAAATTAGAACTTTTTCCGATTCACAAATTTACCCACATAGTAAACGTGCATATCCAATAGAAGTTGACATTAATTATACAGAATTCTCGGCTGCCTTCAATTCTCTAAAAGGCAAAACTCCGAGTTTTGATAGGATTAACTATCAAATGATAAAAGAGCTACCTATCAATGTCCATAAGAGACTAATTGATCTCTTTAACTGCATAAATGTATTCCTCAACAATATAAATTGAGTATTATAGTACCTATCTTGAAACCTGACAAAAACAAGAAAAAACCCATCGTCCTATCCGATATCACCGATATCTTGTGTAGCTAAAATACTAGACAAAATAGTAGCAAAGAGACTTTGGTGGTTTGTAACTAACTACAAACTGCTACACAAAAGTCAGATTGGTTATGGATTGTCTGTTATTTGCAGACCATCTTATCAACCGTACCCTTAGCTCAAAAAATCATGTATCTTTAATTTCGCTTGATTTTTGTAAGGCATTTGAAAAAATTGGCGTTCATGTAGTTATTGACCAACTTATTAATTGGAAAGTAGGCCCCAAAATAATTAATTACGTAAGAAACTTTATGACACACAGACGAATCAAAGTTAGAGTTGGTAATTACATCTCAAAAACTCATTCACTTAATAATGGCCTTCCGCAAGGCTCGCCAATATCGGTCATTTTATTTGTTATAGCATACCAAAAACTTGTTGAAATAATTGACATAAATAAAGAAATTCAAATCAGCGCTTATGCTAATGATTTCAATCTCCTTGTCAAATTAGATAAGGGGAAAAACATAATCATTAACCTTGATTCTTTAGCTCTTAATATTTCAAACTGGTTCTCCTACTCAGGAGCCAGTATTTCACTTGACAAATGCAAAACACATGCACATTTGCAATAAACATAACTGTCATTGCACCATCTCTTTTGGTAACTTCAATCTTCAAAATGTCCAATCGCTGAAAATGTTAGGCGTTTTCTTTAACGCCAAACATAACTGGAACTCACACATTGATTATCTTACAGATCCCCTTCATCAACGCCTCAATATTATCAAATGCCTTTCGAGTCTTAAATTTAATTGTAGCACCCTTACACTTATCTCTTCTTTTATCTAAAATCGACTTTGCACTTCCCCTTTATGGCTGTTGAACTACTAAGCTTTTTTAGTAGCTTTATTTGCACGTCTATTGTTTATAAATAAAACACGCGAGTTTCAAATTCAATTGTTTATTAAATGGTACATATGTAGAATGTTTGGAATGTTTCGCTGTGACTTGAGTAGGTACAAGCTTCGCCACCGACACGATTACAACAGATTACAATTGAAGAGTCAAACAAGAGTAAGGGCAATTAGCCGATCGAACTGCAAGCGATCGCTAACAGAGAGCATGCAGCGCTGCCGGCAAATGCAGCGCTGCTGGCAGACGCTGTTACAGCATTGCATTAACATGCGCTGTCTGCTGCTCCCGACAATGGCAATGCTCCTAAAACCACAATTAAAAAATAAATACAATTATACATAATAAAAAATTACCTTCCGCCCAAGAGTGGAAAACAATTTTCGACTATAGATAGAATCATCTCTACTCACAATTCATTAGGGATTCATCTTAAGCCCATTTCTAAACATAAATCTCCGCCTTGGAATCTACACCCAAAATCTATTAATTTATCTCTAAGCTATATAAATAAAAATTCAAATCCTCCTGAAATGTACAGTAAAGAGTTTGCTAGAATTCAGTCGGAGCAGAATCAAAACACAACTTTCATATACACAGATGGGTCTCAAATTAATGGCTCTACTGGTTATGGAATAACCACAACTCACACCATCCTCTCTTACGGTATTCTTTTCCGTACACAACAGTGTTTTCCTCTGAAATTATTGCCATTTATTGCCATATATATCATACTCCTCCTTTTACGCAGATTTAATTCGTAACCTTCTAATACGACTCCACCCTAAATTCACTTTGCTATGGATTCCCAGTCACATTAACATAACAGGCAATGAGTTGGAAGATCAAACAGCTAAAAAATTTTTCAGTTTCCGCTTGTTTATACTACCAACAACAACAGCAATGACATTAAAAAACACATTCAAAATAGTTTAATTTTATCCAATGGCAATTCCTTTGCTGAAACTTCAAATTGGTATCAAAGCACCAACTCCCAAAAATTAAACATCTGTAATTTTCTCAACAATAATCATATATGTATCTATTTCACGGCTAGAAGAAACGAAACTAATTCGGATTCGTCTAGGCCACTCTAAAATATTAAATTTAATTTAAAATTACGCTTTTTGTTGATTTGCGGGGGCGGGAGTGGGCGTGCCAAAAATTTAAAACAAACTTGATCTGCATGTAAACATAACAAAAAAATTATAGGTCTATCTATTATAGTCTCTGAGATCCAGTGTTTCATACGGACAGACAGACAGACGGATATGGCTAAATCATCTCGGCTGTTGACGCTGATCAATAATATATATACTTTATAGGGTCGGAGATGCCTCCTTCTACCTGTTACATACATTTCCTGCCGGCACAAAGTTATAATACCCTTTGGTATATACAATAATTACTATAGTAGTTATGATTTCTGAAAATTTGGTTGCGATCAGATAAAAATTGTGGAAGTTATTAAAGAAATACTTTTGTATGGACAAAAACGCCAACTTACTAGGGCTCTTAGTTTCTTTGGCCGACAATCTGGTACATTGTGCCGTCTATGGTATATTTTGAATGGTATACTATATCGATATACCAAACATACCATTTGGTATATTTTTAGTACTTTTTAGTATTTTCGGTATATTTTAAAAAATAATACCGCAATATTTTGCCTTTATTAAAAATAGGTAGCGGGTATCTCACAGTCGACCACACTCGACTGTAACTTTCTTACTTGTTTTACTTACATTCGTGCTCTTCGCACACCTTCAAGTCCATATAAGTTTGTGCCCAATAAAGTGCCACTGCTTGGGCTAACATTAAAATCAAAAGCAAATCACGCAACTGCATTACTATGTTTAGCGGGCCTAATAGTGAAGTTCCCATGCATAAAAAAGATTCGCCGATTACAAACACTCAGTAGGAAATGCGGTTGCCCCAGTAGAAAATTTAGTTCGCGCGCCAACATTCCCCACTCCATAATTCACTGGCATTCGCGTTGTGTATTACAAGTTTTAAAATCTAATTTGGCTAATTTACAGCGGGACAAGTCACAATACCTACCGGAATGCGCACTACGGTACTCCGTACCTCACCGTCTCCCTATTGGTGAACATCTACCACAACTTCTTTGGGCCAACTGTTTCGCTTTGCCCTTCTCGTCTGCAATGAAAACAATTTCCTGCACGGCAATCGAATCTGGCGGCGGATGGAATCATTTGGTAAGTGTTGGTAGATATATTATCTAATCCATCTTTTCCAGAATTAATGGGCTGTTTGGCTCCAAAATTCGGACTCCTTTGGCAAGCGTGGCACCGTTTTTGAATTTCGCTGTCTCGTTCACTCATTCCATCAGAGTGGCCGAATAGGAAATAGATCGTTGTGACAGCCTCCGAGCCTGACGATTCCAGTGATACGTATGTGAGTAGTCGCGAGTTGAGAATACCCTCTACATCAGTTAACGCAGCATGAAACACTTCCTCTCGCAGACCATCAGGCGGCAAGGTTTCCGTTCGAATAGATCGTACCAATCTTTCCTATACACCGCCCAGATGCGGTTAGTCTGACGAAATGAACACGAACTCCATTTCTGGGTATTTGCTGTCGACATACCTGGTCAATATCCTATATACTCGGACCTCGTAAGTAAGTCCAATTATCGGACACTATTCGTCGCAGGTAACCACGTCTTGCTATAAATGCATTTATCCTCTTTGCATGAGGAATTGGCTGACAATGACTTTGCGATATCCAAGTGTACGGCATGAATTTTGAGGCATGTCAACAGAACACCCCAGCGCTTCTCGTTCCGTCCAACGATGATATCGATAGGCCCAAAATAATCCACTCCTATATAAGTGACGGGTGTGGTGCGCCAAACGATAAACGGAGGTAATGGTCATCAACCCATACATTGTGTGCATAATTGCTGAGTATGGAAACCAGCGGATGTGACCAAAGCCACCTGGCCCAGCAGCTACGCAAATCTGCAAGTTACACAGATTCCCATTCCAATTCGCATTCCATTTCATTCTACTTCATTTCCTTAAGTTATTATATACTAAGTCAGTTTTATTCCACATAATTCTTGAATACTGTACTTATTCTGCCAACCAAGGAAGTTTATCCCATACAATATACTTGGATATTGTAATTCGCGCGTCTCATCCGGCATACAAGCTTGAGAAACCTCTCTCACCAAGGCTCTCAGACTAAGAAAGAATTTTTGCCGTAGTTCATTGACCAAGATGTCGTCGTACAGATGATAGTACCGATGATGATACGACTAAATCAGCAGATACGTAAATCGATGTGTTCTTGGTACGCTTATGGGGCGCTTCAGGTTTACTTGGACTCCTTCTATTAGGCAGATTCTTCTCTTGACGCACAGTATGCTCACTTCCTCCAAATACGGATGGCATTTGGATAGCTTACTTTTTCGATCCATTATAATGCTTCCTTCTTTCAAGCACCACTGTTTAAGAATATGATGTCCAGTGCCGCATGTCAAAGCCTCCACGAATTAGTTCCACAGCCTGGGTCAGCTTTGTCATTTCATCTACTAAGTTCACAGTCTAAAGCCAGTCAACGACGAAAGTATTGCCGCAAATTGCTTTTACGGCCTCAGGATATTCAGCTTCATATCGGTGACCAAAGAAGGTGAACACAATGCTCCGAATGTCATGGCCTGCATGACGTATACAATCGGTGACCGTTGAGAGTTCCCATCACCCCAGAGGAATCTCCAAGCTGCCTGATCCTCTGGTCGCACCCTAACTTTGTGAAACCTTTTTGCGTATATCTCCGAAACAGCAATTGAGCGTTCTCTGAAGCCTATGAGAATGCCCCTTCAATAATGCAAGTGTGTCAGGACCTCTTAACAGGCAGTCGTTTAGAGACACTACTTGATTTTTGCTGCAACGTTATACAAGTTAACATAAGTACGTTGACTCCGGAAAAGCTTGCGTCAGCATTGGCCCATATTCTGGCCAGTGACTGCCGCGAGCAGCCCAAAGTGCTGACGAGCTGCTGATCAGGTTCCGGCTGCCCGCTAACATAAACATGCGACCGGCCGAGAAGTGCTGATGCAGCACCTCGCTGCATGGGCTTTGGGGTATTTTAAGTAACACTCAAACTCTGTAAATTTAGTTTTAAATCCACGCCCAAACGAGAGCAGACGCTCCGAATAAAACAAACGTATAACATTCTATATCCGAATAATCTTCTATTTTTAATTGGCGCCCAACCAACCGGAAAACTCCAAGTGTCACGCCACTTGTAAAAAAAAAAAAAAAAAAAAAAAAATACGAACAATAAAATAACACACTAAGTGCCGTCGCATAAAGTGCCATTGAATAAATTTGCCGTGAATAACTTCGCCGCAAAAATACCAAAAAATCACACGTGCCATCGCATAAAGTGACATTTCTTATAACTTCTACAACAAACAACGCAAGTGCCATCGCACAAATGCGACATTTGTTATAACTTTTACAACAAACAACACAAGTGCCGTCGCACAAAGTGACATTTTTGATAACTATAACAACAAACAACAAGTGCCGTCGCGGTAAAAGTGATCAAAACAAAAAAATCAGCAACAAACACCAGATCGTCCAACGAACAGCCACACACACACACATAGAATATCTGGAACGTAGCCACGCATACACCTGCGAGTTAGGAGACGGACTATGAAAGACTTGTAAGTGAGGTGTTCATATTTTTCCAATTTAAAACTTAAAAAGAAATAAATAAAGAAAAATAAGACAACAAAATATATAGAAACAGCCATTATTGCATTCATGCTAAGCGGAATAACTGTTTATTAATATTTTATTATAAATATTTAATTGTTTAATAATACTCTGTTTTTGCCACATGCAAAACATTATACCCGAACAAAAAAATTACGTGGCCTTGAAACTGTCCAGAACAGTCGCAGTAAGCGAGCGTCATAATTTGACACCCAAAGAATTCGCGGCCGCAAACATTGTTGCAGTTTAATTTTGTTTTTTGTCCGTTTTGACTCGAACTGTTGCCGAGAGCTTTATATGTCAGATTTAAGTAGCGGAGAGGAAGAGGTAACTTTAGTACTCGAAGAAAAAAAGGAAAAGAGATCAAGAAAGACAGAGAATAGACATGGCCCAACAACAAGATCAACACGTTGTCCATCTAATAGAGTCGGCTGTCAGAGCAGCGCTCGAACACCAGGCGAAAGAATTTGACGCCAAATTAAACGCGATAACAAAACAAATGCGCGAAATGCAAAGTACAGTGCTTGAAGTTGAGAAGTATGAGAAAATTCGTATCGAGGGTAATGTTGAGTGCAACGAGCCACTTGACATAGTCAAGTCCATACCCGAATTCGATGGCAAACAAGAGAACTACGTCTCTTGGCGCCAAGCTGCTACAGCAGCATACGAAGTTTTTAGCCCATATGATGGCAGCTCACGCCACTACCAGGCTGTGGCTATCATAAGAAACAAGATCAGGGGCCCTGCTAATGCTACATTAGCATCTTTTAATACAGTTTTGAACTTTAAGGCAATCTTAGCCCGCCTAGACTTTACATATGCAGACAAAACTCACGTGCGCGTGATCCAACAAGAACTCAACCTAATGCGCCAAGGGGACAAAACGCTGCTAGAATACTATGATGAGGTAGAGAGGAAACTCACCTTACTAGTAAATAAGACAATCATGACCCATGACCAAGCCGCCGCTACAGTGCTCAATGATAAATTTAGATCAGATGCACTAGCTACTTTTATTTCGGGACTTAGGAAACCCCTGAAACAAGCGGTATCCCCCGCGCAACCATCAACCCTACCGACAGCGCTGGCACTTGCTCAAGAAGCAGAAGCCAGCAATGAACGGTATCAGTTCTCGACGAACTACGCCAAAGCCAACGAAGAACGGGCCCAAAAGCAGACCCAAGGGCAGAGGCCACAAGTTCGTCAACGGAATGAAGATGATTCCTACCACGGAAGGAATCCTCATTTCGTAAGAGGTCAGGAAAAGCCAGGACCAAGCAATTATATTGCAAATAGTTCTAGGCTGAGACCCCAGGCTACACAGTCGAAGCCAGAGCCCATGGAAATAGACCCTCCATGTCACGCTTCAGGCAACCGACTAATTTTCGCCCAAATAGACCCTCCGGTCACAGCGGCCAGACCAATCAGAATCCACCAAAGAGTGAATTATACTACCCAAGACGTACACCAAGAAGAAGACAACGAATATGAAAGTAGAGCGGAAGATGAGGCAGTTGCTGTGCAGGACGATATGTCAGATGATGGCTCAGAGTCCGACAACTGCAATTTTTTAGGAACAGGTCCCTACTACCGTACATCACACGAGTAGTAGGGGAAAGAGAGATAAAACTCCTGTTAGACACAGGAGCCTCAAAGAATTACGTCAAACCGTGGCCAGAGCTAGCACATTTCGTGCCGGTAGAAAAGCCATTCACAGTGACGTCAATTCATGGGCACACTAACATCGCCCAAAAATGCAAGATATCGCTTTTCGGAAGTAAAACATACTTCTTTGTTCTACACGAACTAAAGCACTTCGATGGCATAGTCGGATTGGATCTTCTAAAGAAGGTTAACGCTAAAATCGACTTGTCCAAAAACATTGTCACCTACGACAATGGCACAGAACCTATTCAGTTCGTGCAGTGCAAAAGTGTCAATCACATACAGATTGATGACACGGAGGTACCCCTAGCAGTTAAAGGGGACTTCAATACAATGATACGACAAGCAATGGGAGCATTTGCAGATCCCGATCAAGCTTTGCCGTACAACATTAATACCATTGCCACAATTCGAACGAATGGTGGGCCGGTATATTCAAAATTATACCCATACCCTATGGGTGTAGCTGACTTCGTGAACAACGAGGTCAAGGACTTACTTAGAGATGGCATAATAAGACCATCCAAGTCCCCTTATAACAACCCCATTTGGGTGGTTGATAAAAAAGGGACAGACAATATGGGACACAAAAAAAAGAGGTTAGTCATAGATTTCCGTAAGCTCAACAGCATTACGACAGATGACAAATACCCGATCCCATCAATTTCGACAATACTGTCAAATATGGGGAAGTCTCAATTCTTCAGCACTTTGGACTTAAAATCCGGATTCCACCAGATTATGTTGGCCGAAAAAGACCGCGAAAAGACGGCATTTTTCAGTCAACAATGGGAAGTATGAATTTTGCAGACTCCCATTTGGGCTGAAAAACGCCCCCAGTATATTCCAAAGAGCTATCGATGATGTACTAAGAGAATTTATCGGTAAGATATGTTACGTCTATGTAGACGACGTAATAATATTCTCTGAAACCAAAGAGGCGCATGTGCTGCACATTGACTGCGTGTTAAAAAGTCTGTATGAAGCAGGAATGAGAGTTTCCCAAGAAAAATCAAAGTTTTCCGGAAAAATGTAGAGTACCTAGGATTTGTGGTCACTAGAGGTGGCATCACGACCTCACCTGAAAAGGTTGAGGCCATAACAAAATACCAGGCCCCGACTACTCTCTTTGGCTTGCGCTCGTTCCTGGGCCTAGCAAGTTATTACAGATGCTTCATTAAGGGTTTCGCTACAATCGCGAGACCAAGGTGACAACGGAAAGATAGGTACTAATCACTCGCGAAAAGTAGCGATTAGCCTAACGGCTGAACAGCTAGCAGCGTTTGGAAAACTTAAACAGATATTGTCATCTGAAGACGTCCTCTTGAATTACCCTGACTTTACCAAACCCTTTGACTTGACAACTGACGCTTCCGCCCATGGTCTTGGCGCAGTGCTATCCCAAGCGGGACGCCCTATCACCATGATATCACGGACACTTAAGGGGAACGAATAGAGTTTTGCGACAAATGAACGCGAACTCTTAGCAATTGTGTGGTCCTTGACACATTGCAAGATTTGGTAAAGGGGTGAACGGTGTGGTGCGCCAAACGATAAACGGAGGTAATGGTCATCAACCCATACATTGTGTGCATAATTGCTGAGTATGGAAACCAGCGGATGTGACCAAAGCCACCTGGCCCAGCAGCTACGGAAATCTGCAAGTTACACAGATTCCCATTCCAATTCGCATTCCATTTCATTCTACTTCATTTCCTTAAGTTATTATATACTAAGTCAGTTTTATTCCACATAATACTTGAATACTGTACTTATTCTGCCAACCAAGGATGTTTATCCCATACAATATACTTGGATATTGTAATTCGGGCGTCTCATCCGGCATACAAGCTTGAGAAACCTCTCTCACCAAGGCTCTCAGACCAAGAAAGAATTTTTGCCGTAGTTCATTGACCAAGATGTCGTCGTACAGATGATAGTACCGATGATGATACGACTAAATCAGCAGATACGTAAATCGATGTGTTCTTGGTACGCTTATGGGCGCTTCAGGTTTACTTGGACTCCTTCTATTAGGCAGATTCTTCTCTTGACGCAGATTCTTCTCCTTCTTTCAAGCACCACTGTTTAAGAATATGATGTCCAGTGCCGCATGTCAAAGCCTCCACGAATTAGTTCCACAGCCTGGGTCAGCTTTGTCATTTCATCTACTAAGTTCACAGTCTGAAGCCAGTCAACGACGAAAGTATTGCCGCAAATTGCTTTTACGGCCTCAGGATATTCAGCTTCATATCGGTGACCAAAGATGTGAACACAATGCTCCGAATGTCATGGCCTGCATGACGTATACAATCGGTGGCCGTTGATAGTTCCCATCACCCCAGAGGAATCTCCAAGCTGCCTGATCCTCTGGTCGCACCCTAACTTTGTGAAACCTTTTGCGTATGTCTCCGAAACAGCAATTGAGCGTTCTCTGAAGCCTATGAGAATGCCCTTCAATAATGCAAGTGTGTCAGGACCTCTTAACAGGCAGTCGTTTAGAGACACTACTTGATTTTTGCTGCAACGTTATACATACTTATAATTTTTCATCCTCGTTATCATGAAGTTGCGCAACTGCTTTCTTTCTTTCGACTTTTTTGATTCGAAACAGTTTAGACTCTTAAGACACATTTTATGGAAGTCAGGCAAGAACACTTTATCGAATCTTCACAGTACTCCAGTTTGCCACCTTTTCTCAACAGCCAAGAATGTTGTCGTTGCTTTTATGTATATGTAACAGGCGTGGAATAAATGAGTTTTCCATTGCTGAGCGACCGTAAACATCCCAGCCAAGCAACCTGTTGCAATGTGGTCGTCGTCTTCACTTTCGTACAACTCTAGAGGATGATGATTCATGCTTGTACATTGGTATAGGGTTCTATAAGCAAAGTACGCAAACCAACAATTGCTGGTCGAGGCTTTGTTCTGGTAGGTCGAGATCAGACACAGTTCACACAGTTTTCAGAGTGTATCGCTGCAACGCCATACTCGTAGCTGAGTGACGTCCAATGACTGCGAATAGTTTTCAAATTTAGAAACATCACCTATCCATTTTAAGCACAGTTGAGCTCGTCCGACAAGGTTCTTTTAATTAAAGAACAAGCTACTCCTTCATCGGCCAAAGCAAATGTTTTCACGGATTTTGATTGCCGTGGATCGTGTTTCAACGCCACAGGTTTGCAGTTTCGTACGAGGTGCCGCCAGAAACAACAGAAACATAGCCCTTTCGATTTCACAAGCTCTATTTAACGTTCGATGCTCGACACATTTCGACAGTCGGTGCGTGCCTGCACATGTAGTAGGGCATGTAGTCTTCTCTGAATCTCCATGTTTCCGTCGCTGTTGAGCTTCCTTATTGTTATCGGTAACACTGTGTACAAACAAGCTTTCGTTCACACATTCCCACATTAAAGAGTCAATTATCGAATGTAGCCATGTTGAAAAAATATTCAATAAAATCGCAAAAATGCACAAAAGTGTAAATCTACAATAGCGCTAAATCGCTAATTTTTATATAAATTGATTAAATAATTAATTTAAAATACAACAATTAAAACTCTAACTAAATCAATCTCGATTACAATGAGTCAAAACCACGTTCATACACAACGTCAACGTGAGCAAGACGAGAGACAACTCTCAGTACAAACAAACAACGCGTACCTCTCTTTTTAAAGCAACCGAAAATAATGCAAGCTCTGATCAAGTGCGGTCAATTACCCCCAACTTGACCAAATTCTTAGAGAGCACTAGAGTGCGCTCTTGCTCTCCCTCGCTACCATCGATGTCTCTGCAGCCTAAGAGCGCAGTAACCAGCACTGTAATTTCGCTGACAACGTCAACCGTAACAACTACAACAACCGCAACTATACCGACAGCGCGTTTAACCACATCATCAGCTAGCAGCGCAAACATTAATATGTCTGCCGCTGCGCTGCCCGAAAAACAGAACAAAAACAATGAACAGACTGGTATGGATCTCTACATTCAAATCAAAAGGAAGATGAGCCCCTAAATTCTCAACGCAAAATAACCCGTGGCAATGCTAGCCTAGCTGCAATAGAAACGGACATGAACTCAAACCGAATCTACTGAAGTCTAGAAAAGAAAGCCAAAGCCTCTGCTTATTAATATACGAGAAAAAAGTTCAAATTTTCTGGTCAACAGAATTATTGAGCTTATTAGCAAGGATAACTTCCACATAATACCCCATGTAAAGGGCAACATTCAGGAAACAAAAGTTCAAATGAAGTCTGAAGACAATTACAGAGTGTTATCGAAATATCTTACCAAGAATAAAACTAACCTTTACACGTATCAGATACAAAGCACCAAGGGCCTGCAAGTCGTACTGAAGGGCATAGAGTCCGAAGTAACGCCTGCAGAGATAACAAAGGCGCTACAAGAAAAGGGATTTAGCGCAAAGACAGTCTTCAATATCCTTAACAGGAATAGAAAGCCGCAGTCACTCTTTAAGGTTGAGCTCGACCCAGAAAATAAGCCCCTGAAGAAATACGAAGTGCACCCTATATACAATCTTCAGTTCCTGCTGCACCGCCGAATTACAGTTGAGGAACCGCACAAACGCAATGGTCCGGTACAATGTGCGAACTGCCAAGAATATGGCCACACAAGGTCATAAACTGCGTAAACTGCGCCCGGTGTGTGTAGGTTGTGGAGAGCTTCATGACTCCGTACACTGCCCAGCGAGCAAAAATGACTGCAACTCGAAAAAGTGCGGCAACTGCGGTGGCCATCACACTGCCAACTATAGAGGTTGCCCAGTTTATAAGGATCTGAAAAAGCCGCATCCATCAGAGAGGAATTTCTGCCAGAGTTACCGCACACATAGTTGCGTCTAAACCGCCGCCTCCCAAAACCTCAGCGATACAAATGAATGGTCATTAGCCCATTTTTTTGTATGCGCAAACGCTGAGTTGGCAAACGATCGGAAGCGTATAAAGCAAACAATAAACAAATAATAAGACCAACCGCCAACCTGCATGCCGTGCAGATTCCCGTTTCGATTCCATACTATTCCTTTTTATTTATAACTTAGTTCTAGTTTTGAAATGAATAAAAAGATCATTATACTTCTGACTATAAACGAGTGTGCTTCACTTTAAACTTCGCACAATACAAGACCATAACCGAGTGTGTTTCGCTTCAATCTCACACTATATAACTGGATTTCAATCTCAACTCCCCACTTGATATTATAACTGGCGCAGCCGGACACGAACTAAAGAGATAGGGCAAATGCTCTTTACGCTTTTACTCGTATCACTTCTGTAAGTCAGGCACGTGAACAAGTGGTGGTAAGAAGGAGGAATGTGACCGTATATGTGTCCATCAATCGTTGATAAGACGCCGGGACCACGTAACCAGAATGCAAAAATAGAACCTTTAAAATAAAAGAGTAAAAACTACAAGGATTCGCGACCGCACATGTGTCTATTTCAATCTCAACTTCCCACTGGATATTATATATTCCCGCACACAAAATAAAACGTTGAAAGTCTCCAGATCAAACCCTGAAGTCTTCTTCTTGACTGCAGCCAGATTTTCACTAGGACCCATAAACTCTGACAAAAGTGTGACATACGCAAGCGCTTTAAAATCAGGACCGGCTACCCCTGCCTCAAAAAATTCATTTCTGCAATCATCATACAAAGAACCGAATACTGCTCAGCAGCATCAATCGCCCGAGCAGCCAAAAAGCACCTCCGAAGCTATGATATGCAGCCTACAACAAAGATTACGGAATTTATGTCATTTATGCGCACAACTATGCAAAATTTAATGCGAAACCAAAATTTATCAATTCAAATGCTGGTTTCACAACAATCCAAATAATGACTTCCCTACGGACATCTACGTGGAACGCTAACTGCGTTTCAAATCGACGTAATTCTGATTTCAAAAACACATCTTACAAACAAATACAATTTTCAACTACGAGGATATTCGTTCTACGGAACAAATCAATCAGATGGTAAAGCACATGGTGGACCTGGAATTCTAATCAGAACTCGTATTGAGCACCACTATCATAACAAATTTGCTAAAAACTACCTACTGAATATATAATAAAATACTGGCAACCAACTTACACTAGCCACCGTATACAGCCCCCCTCACTTCACTATAGCTGAAGATGAGTTTATGCAATTTTTCAACTCACTAGGAGACCACTTAATAGCAGCAGAAGACTACAATGCCAAGCACACACACTGGGGATCTCGTCCCGTGACTCTATAATGCAATTATCAACGCCAAAAACAGGCTCGATTATATTTCTTCATACTGACCGGCAGACCCAAAGAAACTACCCGATTTGCGATTACCAAAAACATTCCAGTCCTCATCCCAACATTGTTAATTCACTGGAGTCTGTACTTGTCTCTGCAGCTCGAGCTTCAACACATAAATCACTATAAATACACAATGCAATCAAAAGAAGATAAATCAACAAATCGAGCAGCTCGACCTCGAAAAGCGACGCTTACGTCGAGAGTGGTAATTCTACAGATCGCCATCTGCTAAGCAAAGTTTAAGACATGCTTCACGTGAACTTAATAAAGCTCTACTGCAAGAAGAAGCATATGTCCACCGCCACTACATAGAGCAATTGTGTACTTCTAATACAAAAGACTCACTTTGGAGAGCTCCCTCAACTCTGAGCTCACCGAATGCCTATTAGAAATCCCACAGGTTGCTGGGCGCGCAGCGTTGCAGACAGGGCACGTTTGCCAACCATCTTAAGAATGTCTTCCAACCAAATCCTGCTACGAGTGCATTTACTTTGCTGACTTTTTCATATGAGCCTCAGCTTCAACATGAGCCAAGTGAATTTCGCCCAAATGAAATCGTTAGCACTGTTAGTTAAATTTTAATGTTAAGATTCGTAAACTTATTGTTAGTCTCCAAATTAAAAAGATTCAATAAATAAAATGAAAGTTAAAAAAAAAATTTTGGCGCTTTGATTTGCGCAGTAATTTTGGACAGCAAGAGCTATTCGAATGACGAAGTCCAAGTTATCTGCCTTTATCGGTGGCTCGTCTTATAATTTTCCTTGGACGGCCATACAACATTCATAATGTTCCAATTGCATACGGCACAGTATCTGGCACCATCAGTTTTCCGCGTACAGCTTCCAGTGCCTGACCGTTAAGACACTTCTGCAAGCGTAAAAGATTTTCTTCATTACTGAAACCACATCTTTCCGTCGACTGCTCATAATTACTATTGAACAGTAGTCATTCGTCAGGCCTTCCTGTAAAAGTAGACCGATCTCGGCTGATGACATGTCGTGTACTGATTTAAGCGGCCGTCAAAAGCCCACACCTAGCCGATTAATTGGCAGCGTGCACGTCATTTGGTTGTTGTAGGTTACTGGGCAATCGCATTTGTTAAATCAAGCGCCTTGTCCCACTGTAAGCCACACAGTTACATTTTAGTCTCAATCTTGCGCTCTTCTTTTGCTCATTGTTACATTTCAGTTATAAGCTTTCGCTCATCTTTATTTTCCTTTAACTACTAGTGTCGGAATAACCGGCAAACAATAAATTGTCGCTCTCTCCTTTTGCAACTATCAATCGAAACAGACGTGTTTAATTTGCCCATCAGCAGCCTTCAAGGTGTCTTATCTTTTTTGCTCCCAACAACAATAAATTATTTTTCGATTTTCGTAATTTTACACCATTCATCCCGGATGTGGCAATCCAATGAAAATACCACTCATTGCCGCTGCAGAGTTCGCTTATTATGACAGAGTCAACCCTCCACGAGATGATGAATCCATATGGAGCTTGTTGATCACCGTGCACATTTGTGTGATGAACTAGACGATGTGTTTTTTTCTATATGAGGAAGATGAGCGGCCTATATTCGCTGCACCATTGTGTTCAAAACCCGCGCAGATGCCTACACATTAACGGCTTCATGCAAACCATTGGCAGGTTCCATTAAATCTTGAGGGAGCAGCTCCCTCTAAATGCTGACTACCACTTTTTCAGTCACGTATTTTACCCGATTTGCCATAGTCGAGGTAGAGGTCATATTACAACTCAAATTCCAAATTTTCAATGAGTTCCACACACAAAGTAGACAATTTAGTTTGCTCATTATACCCATTACCCATAGGGTATGTACATATGTAACAGGTAGAAGGAGGCATCTCCGACCCTATAAAGTCTATAGATTCTCGATCAGCGTCAACAGCCGAGACGATCTAGCCATGTCCGTCTTTCCGTCTGTCCGTATAAACACCTAGATCTCAGAGACTATAAGAGATAGAGCAATAATTTTTATCGACAGCATTTGTTATGTTTGCACGCAGATCAAGTTTGTTTAAAATTTTCACCACGCCCACTTCCGTTCCCGAAAATCAATAAGAACAAACATAAATTCAGAACTAGAGCTTCGAATTTTGGTATATACATTAACAACTATAGTAATTATGATTCCTGAAAATTTGCGATCAGATTAAAACTGTGAAAGTTATTAATGAAATACTTTTGTATGGGCAAAAACGCCTGTTATGTATGTATTTTATGTATGCGTATACGTATATATATGCTAGCCTATATTTGTATGTGTATGCAGTGGAGTGCAAGCACAATATGTCATGGAGTCCGGGGAGTTCGAGTCCGGTCGGGGTACAAATATTTTTTTTTTTTTGCATGGTGAATACAATAGATACTAATTGTGGTTTTCGGGTTCGAATCCCGGTCGGGAATACAAAAATATATTTTGAGATTATTACTGCAATATTTTGCTTTTATTTAAAACTTGAGCCCACTCGACTGTAGCTATCTAACTTGTTTTACTACATTTTTGAAAAGGATGGAGTTGTGTATCGACTACCCCCACTGTAAAAATGTGAACATTTTGCTACAGAGTACTTACGCAAACTCGAAAGGCTCGACTGATAAACTCAAGTGGTAATTTTTTTATAAGTCAAATAAATAATCTTAATAGAGGGGATTTTGAGATAGATACAAGATTTAGACAGTTCCCATAGGTAAAATCTAAAACAAACCCTTTTAAAAAGTTCCTGTCTTTTTATTTCTATCAAAAAACTTGACAAAAAACATTTTGAAGATACAGAGGAAGAAAAGTGGCCCACTACCAAAGTTAAAAAAAAAAATAAAAATTAATAAAAGTAAAGACAACGCTTCCACGCCAAATAACGAAAACACTTCCGATTACAACACATTTGAAGTTACCAATGTTCTTCAGACTATTGACCATTTTTACACGTATAAATACCCATCAATCAATCAAAAATAGAACCATAATTTAAAATGTTACAAATTGAAAGTAAACATTTTGAATCACGCCCACAAGTCAAATACTTAACAGAAAAATTAACAAGTAAGAAAGCTACAGTCTATTTTCGGGGGCTAAGTGTTTTCAGAGTCTTGTCGCGAACGTCGGCGAGTGCAGACGTGTTTTCTTTTTGTCTTCTTATCGTGCAACATTAAATAAAAACAAGGCATAGCGCAGTGCAAGCTCTAAAGAAAAATACACAGTGGGCGAAAAAGACGCTTAGTGCGAACTTCGTACTTTTTGTGTAAATAACAAGAAAATCAAAAACATTAAGCTATGAGTGAATTCGACACTCATACTGTGCTCCAACGTCAGCAAGACGAGCGTCGGCTCTCTCTGCAACGTAACAACGCATACCATTCAATCGTGTCAATGCAAGACAACGCGACCGCAAACCCAACAAAAACTAACCAACCGCGATCATTAACACCAAGCCCGAGCAATGAACTCAATCCAACATCGCAAGGCAGGTCGCGTTCTTGCTCCCCAGCGCTCTTGTTGGATAAAACCCCATACCCTTCCCTCATGCCAACCTGCTTAGCCACGGTCACCAGTACAGTGACGTCATTAGCAACTGTAACGGCAACTATTACAACAACTACAATGGTATCGACTGCTCGCGCAATACTATCTACTGTAACAACGGAATCTGCTGTGCAGGCAAATAATGCAGCACCTTACACCAGCGCGCTCTCTTCAAAACAACGTTCGGCCGTACAGACTGGTATGGATCGCTACATACAAATAAAACGTAAGCTTAGCCCGCAGAACTCTAGACTTGGTAATTCTGCTAAAATAACTCGAGGCACCTCAAAACAATCTACAATAGAGAAGCCCACAGAAGCAAACAGATTTGCTATTTTGGCAGATAAACCCGATGATATACCTCCTGAAGACATCGTAGGGGACGACAAAAAGCCTAAGCCGCCGCCGATTTACATTCGAGAGAAAAGTTCGAATGCTCTCGTAAACTCGATACTGAATCTAATAGGACCAGACAATTTCCACATAATTCCACTAACAAAGGGAAATATTCACGAAACAAAAGTTCAGACTAATACGGAAGTAAACTACAGAATTTTGTCGAAGTATTTTAAACGAGTAACGAGTACAAGCAGTAAAGGCCAGCAAGTAGTACTAAAAGGTATTGAGCCGGAAGTAACACCAGCTGAAGTTACAAGCGCACTGAAGGAGAAAGGTTTGAACGAAAAAAATGTTATTAACATTTTGAATAGAGAAAGAAAGCCTCAACTTCTTTTCAAGGTAGAACTTGAACCCGAAACCAAATCCAAGTCGCTGAAAAAAAAATGAAGTGCATCCAATTTTTACTCTCCAGTTCCTACTACACCGCAGAATTACGGTAGAAGAGCCGCATAAAAGAAATGGACCGGTGCAGTGTAATAATTGTCAGGAATATGGCCACACAAGGTCTTATTGCACGCTTCGTCCAGTATGCGTTGCTTGTGGAGACCTTCATGACTCCCACAAATGCCCAAAAAATAAAGAGGATCCCAGCAGCAAAAAGTGTGGAAACTGTGGAGGCAACCATACGGCTAACTACAGGGCTATCCAGTCTATAAGGAACTGAAAAGTCGTACACACCAAAGAATGACCACTGCTCGCTCACATACACCACCTATGAAATCTACACGTGATGTTTTCCGCCCTACAGCTGTTAAATCTTTAGCCAATAATGAGTTCACCGACAAATCCGCAACCTTTGCAACTGCTCGAAAATTGGGTCTTAAATGTACCGCTCCCACCAAGTCACGATATCCGTATATCACTGTGGAACGCCAACGGCGTCTCACAGCGCAAACTCGAGCTAACTGAATTCCGTAATAATAACCATATCGATGCAATGCTACTCGCAGAAACTCATCTTACAAATAAATATAATTTCCAAATTCGAGGCTACCTCTTCTACAACACGAATCACCCAGACGGGAAAGCACATGGAGGCACTGGGATTCTGATTAGAAATCGCATCAAGCACTGCTTCCACAATAGCTTCGCCACTAACTTCATGCAAGCTACATATATAGATGTACAAATGGATTCCCGATCTTTAAAGCTTGCCGCCGTATACTGTCCTTCTCGGTTTACAATATCCGAATCCCAATTCATGGACTATTTCAACTCTCTGAGCGAACAATTTATAGCAGCAGGAGACTTCAATGCCAAGCATACGCACTGGGGATCTCGACTTGTGACTCCAAAGAGAAGGCAGTTGTACAATGCAATAATAAATGCAAGCAACAAGCTAGACTGTGTGTCACCTGGGACACCTACATATTGGCCAACAGATCCTAGAAAACTGCCATTTGTTAAATCGCATTTGTTAAATCAAGCGCCTTGTCCCACTGTAAGCCACACAGTTACATTTTAGTCTCAATCTTGCGCTCTTCTTTTGCTCATTGTTACATTTCAGTTATAAGCTTTCGCTCATCTTTATTTTCCTTTAACTACTAGTGTCGGAATAACCGGCAAACAATAAATTGTCGCTCTCTCCTTTTGCAACTATCAATCGAAACAGACGTGTTTAATTTGCCCATCAGCAGCCTTCAAGGTGTCTTATCTTTTTTGCTCCCAACAACAATAAAATTATTTTTCGATTTTCGTAATTTTACACCATTCATCCCGGATGTGGCAATCCAATGAAAATACCACTCATTGCCGCTGCAGAGTTCGCTTATTATGACAGAGTCAACCCTCCACGAGATGATGAATCCATATGGAGCTTGTTGATCACCGTGCACATTTTGTGTGATGAACTAGACGATGTGTTTTTTTCTATATATGAGGAAGATGAGCGGCCTATATTCGCTGCACCATTGTGTTCAAAACCCGCGCAGATGCCTACACATTAACGGCTTCATGCAAACCATTGGCAGGTTCCATTAAATCTTGAGGAGCAGCTCCCTCTAAATGCTGACTACCACTTTTTCAGTCACGTATTTTACCCGATTTGCCATAGTCGAGGTAGAGGTCATATTACAACTCAAATTCCAAATTTTCAATGAGTTCCACACACAAAGTAGACAATTTAGTTTGCTCATTATACCCATTACCCATAGGGTATGTACATATGTAACAGGTAGAAGGAGGCATCTCCGACCCTATAAAGTCTATAGATTCTCGATCAGCGTCAACAGCCGAGACGATCTAGCCATGTCCGTCTTTCCGTCTGTCCGTATAAACACCTAGATCTCAGAGACTATAAGAGATAGAGCAATAATTTTTATCGACAGCATTTGTTATGTTTGCACGCAGATCAAGTTTGTTTAAAATTTTCACCACGCCCACTTCCGTTCCCGAAAATCAATAAGAACAAACATAAATTCAGAACTAGAGCTTCGAATTTTGGTATATACATTAACAACTATATAGTAATTATGATTCCTGAAAATTTGCGATCAGATTAAAACTGTGAAAGTTATTAATGAAATACTTTTGTATGGGCAAAAACGCCTGTTATGTATGTATTTTATGTATGCGTATACGTATATATATGCTAGCCTATATTTGTATGTGTATGCAGTGGAGTGCAAGCACAAATATGTCATGGAGTCCGGGAGTTCGAGTCCGGTCGGGGTACAAATATTTTTTTTTTTTTGCATGGTGAATACAATAGATACTAATTGTGGTTTTCGGGTTCGAATCCCGGTCGGGAATACAAAAATATATTTTGAGATTATTACTGCAATATTTTGCTTTTATTTAAAACTTGAGCCCACTCGACTGTAGCTATCTAACTTGTTTTACTACATTTTTGAAAAGGATGGAGTTGTGTATCGACTACCCCCACTGTAAAAATGTGAACATTTTGCTACAGAGTACTTACGCAAACTCGAAAGGCTCGACTGATAAACTCAAGTGGTAATTTTTTATAAGTCAAATAAATAATCTTAATAGAGGGGATTTTGAGATAGATACAAGATTTAGACAGTTCCCATAGGTAAAATCTAAAACAAACCCTTTTAAAAAGTTCCTGTCTTTTTATTTCTATCAAAAAACTTGACAAAAAACATTTTGAAGATACAGAGGAAGAAAAGTGGCCCACTACCAAAGTTAAAAAAAAAAAATAAAAATTAATAAAAGTAAAGACAACGCTTCCACGCCAAATAACGAAAACACTTCCGATTACAACACATTTGAAGTTACCAATGTTCTTCAGACTATTGACCATTTTTACACGTATAAATACCCATCAATCAATCAAAAATAGAACCATAATTTAAAATGTTACAAATTGAAAGTAAACATTTTGAATCACGCCCACAAGTCAAATACTTAACAGAAAAATTAACAAGTAAGAAAGCTACAGTCTATTTTCGGGGGCTAAGTGTTTTCAGAGTCTTGTCGCGAACGTCGGCGAGTGCAGACGTGTTTTCTTTTTGTCTTCTTATCGTGCAACATTAAATAAAAACAAGGCATAGCGCAGTGCAAGCTCTAAAGAAAAATACACAGTGGGCGAAAAGACGCTTAGTGCGAACTTCGTACTTTTTGTGTAAATAACAAGAAAATCAAAAACATTAAGCTATGAGTGAATTCGACACTCATACTGTGCTCCAACGTCAGCAAGACGAGCGTCGGCTCTCTCTGCAACGTAACAACGCATACCATTCAATCGTGTCAATGCAAGACAACGCGACCGCAAACCCAACAAAAACTAACCAACCGCGATCATTAACACCAAGCCCGAGCAATGAACTCAATCCAACATCGCAAGGCAGGTCGCGTTCTTGCTCCCAGCGCTCTTGTTGGATAAAACCCCATACCCTTCCCTCATGCCAACCTGCTTAGCCACGGTCACCAGTACAGTGACGTCATTAGCAACTGTAACGGCAACTATTACAACAACTACAATGGTATCGACTGCTCGCGCAATACTATCTACTGTAACAACGGAATCTGCTGTGCAGGCAAATAATGCAGCACCTTACACCAGCGCGCTCTCTTCAAAACAACGTTCGGCCGTACAGACTGGTATGGATCGCTACATACAAATAAAACGTAAGCTTAGCCCGCAGAACTCTAGACTTGGTAATTCTGCTAAAATAACTCGAGGCACCTCAAAACAATCTACAATAGAGAAGCCCACAGAAGCAAACAGATTTGCTATTTTGGCAGATAAATCCGATGATATACCTCCTGAAGACATCGTAGGGGACGACAAAAAGCCTAAGCCGCCGCCGATTTACATTCGAGAGAAAAGTTCGAATGCTCTCGTAAACTCGATACTGAATCTAATAGGACCAGACAATTTCCACATAATTCCACTAACAAAGGGAAATATTCACGAAACAAAAGTTCAGACTAATACGGAAGTAAACTACAGAATTTTGTCGAAGTATTTAAACGAGTAACGAGTACAAGCAGTAAAGGCCAGCAAGTAGTACTAAAAGGTATTGAGCCGGAAGTAACACCAGCTGAAGTTACAAGCGCACTGAAGGAGAAAGGTTTGAACGAAAAAAATGTTATTAACATTTTGAATAGAGAAAGAAAGCCTCAACTTCTTTTCAAGGTAGAACTTGAACCCGAAACCAAATCCAAGTCGCTGAAAAAAAATGAAGTGCATCCAATTTTTACTCTCCAGTTCCTACTACACCGCAGAATTACGGTAGAAGAGCCGCATAAAAGAAATGGACCGGTGCAGTGTAATAATTGTCAGGAATATGGCCACACAAGGTCTTATTGCACGCTTCGTCCAGTATGCGTTGCTTGTGGAGACCTTCATGACTCCCACAAATGCCCAAAAAATAAAGAGGATCCCAGCAGCAAAAAGTGTGGAAACTGTGGAGGCAACCATACGGCTAACTACAGGGGCTATCCAGTCTATAAGGAACTGAAAAGTCGTACACACCAAAGAATGACCACTGCTCGCTCACATACACCACCTATGAAATCTACACGTGATGTTTTCCGCCCTACAGCTGTTAAATCTTTAGCCAATAATGAGTTCACCGACAAATCCGCAACCTTTGCAACTGCTCGAAAATTGGGTCTTAAATGTACCGCTCCCACCAAGTCACGATCATCAGTTTCCCCTCATCAACCAAAAGAACAGTCTACGAACAAAATTGAAACAATGATATGTAATCTACAACAAAGTATGATGGAGTTCATGTCATTCAAGCAGACAACTATGCAAGATCTTATGCGAAACCAGAACGTTTTGATTGAGCTGCTTGCTGCTCAAAAACAGACTAAGTAATCAATGGCTCCACTCCGTATATCACTGTGGAACGCCAACGGCGTCTCACAGCGCAAACTCGAGCTAACTGAATTCCGTAATAATAACCATATCGATGCAATGCTACTCGCAGAAACTCATCTTACAAATAAATATAATTTCCAAATTCGAGGCTACCTCTTCTACAACACGAATCACCCAGACGGGAAAGCACATGGAGGCACTGGGATTCTGATTAGAAATCGCATCAAGCACTGCTTCCACAATAGCTTCGCCACTAACTTCATGCAAGCTACATATATAGATGTACAAATGGATTCCCGATCTTTAAAGCTTGCCGCCGTATACTGTCCTTCTCGGTTTACAATATCCGAATCCCAATTCATGGACTATTTCAACTCTCTGAGCGAACAATTTATAGCAGCAGGAGACTTCAATGCCAAGCATACGCACTGGGGATCTCGACTTGTGACTCCAAAGAGAAGGCAGTTGTACAATGCAATAATAAATGCAAGCAACAAGCTAGACTGTGTGTCACCTGGGACACCTACATATTGGCCAACAGATCCTAGAAAACTGCCAGACTTGATAAATTTTGCAGTCACAAAAAACATTCCTCGCAACCTAATAAGTGCCAACTCCTTAACAGATCTATCGTCTGATCACTCGTCAGTACTTCTTCACCAAACCAATTGGCTTAAGTACAAAAAATATATACATAAGTTCGCATATTGAGTTGAATCCACGTTTGAATGACGAAGCTGATATCAACTTATCCACAAACACTCTTGAATCCGTCTTGGTCGCAGCAGCTCGCATGTCAACTCCACAAGCGCAAAAAACATCGTACAATAATAGATACACGAACGTTGAAATAGAGCAGCTCGTTCTAGCATAGCGACGCTCACGGAGAGAATGGCAATCCAACAGATCACCATCCGCAAAAAAAAGGTTAAATGACACTACACGGAGGCTCTCAGCTGCACTACGTCATGAAAAAGAAAGGTCCAAAAACATTACATAGAGCAGTTATCCCCAATGAGCTTCAAGTTCCTACTTTGGAGAGCACACTCATCTCTCTGCGCGCCAATCGAATCTGCAATCCCAATAAGGACATCCACAGGCAACTGGGCTCACAACGACGAAGAAAGAGCCGACAGATTTGCAGAGCATCTTCAAAATGTATTTCAGCCCAATACATCATCAAACGGGATCTCACTGGCAGCAACATCAGATATCGACACATCAACGTATGAACCTATTGTATTTAGGCCACATGAGTTAGTCAAAATCATAAACGAACAACTCAACACAAAAAAAATCTCCAGGATGCGACCTAATATCACCAAAAATGATATATAAACTTCCTTTCTGTGCTGTTCGAGCTATTTGCAATCTCTTCAATGCCATAACGAGACATGGACACTTCCCAGAGAGATGGAAAAAGTCGATCATTATAATGATACCAAAACCTGGCAAAGACCGCACAATTGCTTCATCATATAGACCAATTAGTTTACTAACGTGTCTATCAAAACTGTTTGAAAAATGCTTCTTGCACACATTACCCCATTTCGCGGAACACACAACAAAATCCCGACTCATCAATTCGGTTTTCGAGAAAAACACGGAACCATTGAGCAAGTCAACCGCATAACATCAGAAATCCGAAATGCATTCGAACAAAGGGAGTACTGCACTGCGATATTTCTGGACGTATCACAAGCTTTCGACAGAGTATGGTTAGAAGGTTTAATGCACAAAATTACAGAAATGCTCCCAACCAACACTCACAAACTTCTGAAGTCATACCTTTACAACAGGAAATTCTCAGTAAGATGTAATTCCCCAATGTCCGACGACTACATCATTAGAGCCGGAGTTCCTCAAGGCAACGTGCTTGGACCAACACTTTACCTTATCTACACTGCGGACATTCCAACGAACAGGAAACGAACCACATCCACTTTTGCAGATGACATAGCGATCCTAAGCCGCTCGAGTTGCCCCAAGCAAGCAACGGCGCAACTTGCTATACACCTGGTGGCAGTGAAGAAATGGCTATCCGACTGGCGAATCAAAGTTAACGAACAAAAATGCAAACACGTAACGTTCACTTTTAACAGGCAAGACTGCCCTTCACTTATTCTAAACAACACAGTGGTTCCGATAGCAAATGTAGTAACATATCTTGGCGTACACCTCGATAGACGGCTTACTTGGCGCAGCCACATTGAAGCCAAAAGAACACATTTAAAGCTCAAAGCCAACAGCCTCCACTGGCTTATCAATATCCCGCTCGCCCCCTTAGCTTGGACTACAAGGTACTTCTATATAACACCGTTTTGAAACCAATCTGAATGTACGGCTCTCAGTTGAGGGGGAATGCCAGTAACAGCAGTGTGGATATTATGCAACGAACTCAATCAAAAATTCTCAGAACCATCACCGGGGCACCGTGGTACGTTCGGAATGAAAACATTCACAAGGACCTTCACATACCACTCGTTAGAGAAGAGATAGCACAAATCGTAACACAAAGTACTACAACAGGCTATCAGTACATCGAAATCATCTCGCGAGAGACCTCACGCGAGTTTCCAGCAGTTCTCGTCTTCGCAGCAACGACCTTCCAATCCAGCGCTAATTATTACGACCACGTAGTCTCTATTCAGTTCAAATCAAACTGTTAGATATTGTATTATTTTAAGATTGTTAGACTCATAAAGAGAAGATCCAATAAAATCAAAACAAGCTTAAAAAAAAAAAAAAATTTTCCTTCCGGCACAAAGTTATAGTACTCTTGTATTGTAGCGGGTATAACAATGCTCATAACATTCCTGCTAGTCTATCTTGGCGTAACCTGCAGGTAAATAACTGGAGCTTTAGAGTGGATAGAGAGGTTACCGCAGAGGTGCAGTCAAGCGAGGGCGGACTTAATCTTGAGAGGGAACCAATGTCAACGGCCAGCAGTTAGCGTCGCAGAATAAGCGTCTGGCAGGATTTTATTGCGGTATGAGTGGCAGTTATGAAATTCTTATTCACCAATGAACTGCAGCTCAGCTCAGCTCTCTCAGTGCACACCACCTAATAAATAATTATATTACTGCTACAGCTAACATATAACATATTCACTACAGAGTCGAAGGCCCCAGCAGCCAGTACTCGCTTCTCTATCAAATGTAGTATTAAATGCTACATTTAATATAATTAAAATAACACAAATAAATAAATTGTGTTTGCAGTTAATAATATAATAAAGTTAATTAATAACTAATTAAATAATTAGGCAAAAAAAGTAAAAATATAAATGAATCGATTCTCTGCATAAATTTATCTCTGGCGCATTGTTTGAGTAATACTTCGAATATCTGTACATTCCGCAATAAGTGTAAAATTCGTATATATATGGGGAATTTCATTAATATTTGTTTTACCATAGACAGCCGACTATCTATAAATGTTTTTCTCTAACTGTCGTCTTCCAGAAAAACATTCCGATATTAAAGATACATGTATATGTATATGTATTTTGAAAATATTTAAATTGTAACAAATTTAAAATGGTGATAATTAATATATGCTTATGGTTTTATTATTTTATTTAATTCATTTTACACTAGTATCATAGTTAAAAAATATATGTAAAAGTACACTAACATTTCATCGTATGTATTTGTATATATTTTGTTCATCAGGATTGTTGAATGCATAACACACATACCTACTTACGTACATATGTATCTATATTTCATTGCATAGAGTCCAGTATTGATTTCTACAAAAAAAAGACATCTGTAAGAATAAGTCACAAAGTTACAATGGAGTGTGTGCGATTGCCCGATACGTAATGCACTTCAATAAAATACAAATTTATCTATCAAATTGGTGCAATATTTTAAGTATATAAGTAATGCTTAAGTATACAATTTCAGATTTCCCCATAAGTATATTTTCTTAAGCATATGTTATATACAAGTATGTTATATATTCTTGCTGAATTCCAATTATCAGGCATGCTCTGGTTTTCGCTTTCGGTTTTCGTTTTCGTTTTGGGACCAAAACCGAGATTTTCGTTTTTAGGTGCTGCGGTTTTCACACGTTTTTGGTCATCGTTTTGCTATCGGAACGTTTCATTTTTTACGGCTAAAAACAGCTGACTTGTGTTTTGGTTTAAAAGTAAACAACGCAAAAAAAATGTCTTGTATGTCCAATTTCGTGCGTGGATTGAACTCACTTAAGGATATTTTTATCCTGCATTGTTTATTTATGCTTCCCCTGAAAGAAATATATTTGCTTTTTGTCTTTTTTGCAAAGAAAGATTTGATACTTTCTTTAAAAAAATCAGTTAAACGGCAATCAGCTGTTTCCCACAAAAAATGGGGATGCCACCTTTCAATGTATCGTTTTCAAAACGAAAACGAAACCGAAGTGCAAACCGGAGCATGCCTGTATATCTTTATTATTTTGGGGAAACTTCTAAGGCCCAACAAATCTATTGACCGTCACATATTTTTTATATTAACTTAGACTTGCTGGAGCGAAACATTCTAAACCAGTCTGTACCTATAACATAAATAAAATATAAATTACAATAATTTATAAAGGTGATCTCTCAATGTCAATAATCTAATCAGTATTCCGCGTCTGTTCTTTCCCAATGCTGTAAAACCTCTTAAAGAAATTTGTCCTGCTATAGACTTGAGATAACCGTTCTTTATTCTTCTTTCTTCTTAATATTAATTTGTAACAAAAACGTAGCATAACAATATTGTCGAATTGATAATAATATGTAAATATTGAATGTATTTATATGTATTTTGACAAAATAGTTAGCTTTTAGGAACAGTACTTACCAAAAAAAGTTAACAAAAGAATTGCCAATCGATTCAACTCCCCCTTGAATAACATCAAAGCAAATGTGGCATACTCGTACGGTTTATTTATGCCAAATTTAAGAATAGGTACATCATTATTTGAACATTTGGAACAGAGAACTCGCCCACAATGTCGACTGTAATAGAAAGAATTTTTAAATCTATAACATTATCACTAAAGTTTTGCATAAAAAAGTAAAATTTCTGCGATTCAATACATATCTTTAACATATCTCTCTATCTCTCACTCACAATATAAAAATTGGTACTGGACTCGCATCAAGAAAAGATAAGTCATTAAATACTTAGAATCCTTACCCCGTACATAACTGTACCATTTTAAACATTTCAGAATGGTACTATGCTACATGCTAAATGCTAAAGTACTTGGGATTATGACTAGAAGAGTTGTAATAAACTCACCAATGGTGTTTCCTCATGGTAAGTGAAAATTTCGAACCACACTCTTGGCACAACTCAGATTCTGACCATGGTGACTCCTTTGGCAATTGATCTAGCAATTTGCTTAGCAATTGATCCGTGGCAAGTTTAAAATTGAAAATACTGATTCCTTCGCGATTTTGAGCACCAAGACAGGCACCAACTTTTACCAGCACCTTGCAGAGCGGTGACTGACCTCTCATGTAAGCAAGTAGTAGGGGAGTGTTTCCATCCATATCAGGAACATTAATTGGAAATTTGGGCATACATTCCAGAAATAGTTCACAAATTGCAGCTCCGGTGTTATCTTCTCCCAGCCTACATAATTCGTGCAGAGGATTACGGCCCTTAGCATTAATTGCTTCAGCGTTTACACGGGATTCCGTTAAAAGTTCACGAACTATCGCTAATTGACCTCCGTGCACTGCAAGATGTAGAGCGTTATTACCATCAGCATCAGTTGCATCAAAGTCAGCATTATTTTGTATCATCGCCGACACTGCTGAAATGTTGCCTCTCTCAATTGCAATATGAAGAGGCATTTTTGGACAGCATCACGTTCGTTGATTCGTGCTCCAGCTAATATTAAGTTTCTAATAATCATTTCATTTTTAGATGCAGCTGCCAGATGTAATGGAGTCGATTGGTATGCATCATGTACACGAGAGTTGACATCAACCATTATGGCTAATAAGAACAAAACGCTTTCCAGATCATCTTTTAGTATGGCAACATGTAAAAAATTTCGTCCTCGCTGATCCATTATTTCTGCTGCATTTGGAAGACGTTCCAGTATTCGCTGTGCAGCTTTATGGTTCCGAATAGCTAAAGAGGTCGCAAAAGGTGTAAGTCCGAGCTTATCGCGTACCTTTAAGTCAATTCCAGGGTGGCAAAGAAGAATATTTATAATTTCCTCGTGTTGATTTTCAATAGCTATGTGGACTGGTGATTTGTTATCGATATCCAAGGAATTCACATTAGCGCCATGATCAATTAATGCTTGAACCACCTTTGATAAGCCCCATTGACAACAGAGATGCAATGGCGAAGCTTTGTCCCGAGCCTCGTCACTGCCCACTCCGTTGGGCCCAAGTTGTCGGGTGAGTCTAAATCGCATTGATTTTGAACCAAGAACATTGCAATGCTTTCCTTATTTTCATCAATTGCACGGTGAAGAAGTGTTTGCTGACAGCCTTCAGGACCTTGACTCCAGCAATCTGTGTCAATTCCATGACGTATCAGAATCTGTGCCACATCTTCAAAGCCTAATTCCAAGGATGTCCACAATGGAGAATCGCCATTTTTATCAAATACACCAAGATCAACTCCTCTTTTGTACAAAGCATGTCTACCACTTTAGGTAAATGATTGTCAATAGATAATTGCAAACCTGACTTCTGTTCACACTAAAATTATATATGTATTTAAAAGAACGTTTGTTCATATTATAAATCTTAAGATCTACCATACCTGTGAGTGCATTTATATCAGCTCCTTGTTCAAGCAAGAAAATTGCTTTCTCGTCGTTACCATTTAGTATACATTGATGAAACAAAGTTAATTCACAGTCGTTCCTTGCGTTGACATCAGCACCCCCGGCGATAAGAAGTGATGCTAGTTCCATTTTGATTTAATGCTAAGCATAGACTAAGAGGCGAATCGCCATTAGAGTCCTTGCAGTTGTAATCTAAAGGTGATGCTCCATCTTTTCGAAAAATTGAAAATACTTTAATAACTTCTAGAGCGCTCGCCTCTACAGCTACATGCAGTGGAGATTTCATATCCGCTTTGCTGGATTGAATGTTTGCCGATGCGCCCATATGCAACAATTTTGTTACTAGAATTGGCATGTTATGTTTAGCAGCTAGATGCAGAGCAGTCATCCCGTTATTATTTATATGGTCTACGGTAGCAAAGTCTGCTAAAAATACAGCAGCATTTTCAAATGTACTTCCTTGAAAGATAAGCGTTTGCAAAAGACTGTCATTTGTTTCGGGCTTTAATGGATTTGGTTGAGCACCCATCTGTAAAAGCTTTGAAGCTATGCCAGAGCCTTCTTTTCAAATAAGTCAAGCTTAATTCAAGAGGACACTTTTCCTCCGTAGTGCGTAGGTTAACGTCAATACCAGGCACATCCAACAATAAATTCACCATATCCAAATTTTGAGAAATGATCGCAATGTGCAAAGGGGTTTGACCTTGAATATTTTGAATGTTAACGTTGGGGTTGCATTGTAAAATTTTACGTCCAATATCTAACATTTGAGAAAAGTCATTCTGATCGCAATTGCTTCGCCCGTAACTACATATAATATGAAGTGCAGTATCAGACGAAGATCTTGAATAATAAACAAAATATTAGATAGTTCGATTAGTTAAATTATCTTATATAAAATACCTGGATAAATTATCAACAATGCAATTTTGGCTTAAAAGAAAATCAGCAGCAAAATTATCGCTTTTCTTAACGGCATCTATTAGAAGTGTTGATCCCTAGTGGATATAATGTAATTTAACATTTATGTAAAAGATTTGAAATGCTTACTTACATTAGCATCGTAAGCGTTTACGTTAGCACATCCGTTCTTCACAAGTGTCTGAGCTATTTGAATATTTTTTAAAGATAACGCCATTTGCAATGGCAACTGGCCATTTTCTGATAAGCTATTGACCAGTTTCGGTAGCTAAAACCAAAAATTTATTTTAGTTGTATATCTAATAAAAACTGCTAACTAATTATTTATTTTTATTTAAATCCAAAAATATGCATAAAAATCACTATTGGGTCAATTTAAATAAAAAAGTTTTGGTTGTTCCTTTTACCAAATTATCAAATAGCTCTCAAAAAATATAAAAAAAAATTAAAATTTAAAAAATTCTTAGAGAAGATGATATTGGACACGCTAGGGCTACTGTAAAGTTCGACAATTTCAGAACTTCTTAGCAGCTTAATGTAAAAATTCGAAACTCCATGTGAATGCATTAACTGATATGAGGGACCGGTAAGGTCCTTCGAGTAAGGAAAGAAGGAATCTTGGTAAGTCATCAATTACACAGACTTTAACTTTTTGCTTACACCAACAGGCATGCTCCGGTACTCACTTTGGTTTTGGTTTTCGTTTTGAAAAAAAATTGTTGAAATCACCGGAATGAAATCCATTAAAAAGGTGGCATCCCCTTTTTTTTTGTGGGAAACAGTTGATTGCCGTTCAACTGATTTTTTTAAAGTAAGTTTCAAATCTTTCTTTTTAAAAAGACAAAAGGCAAATATATTCCATTCAGGGGAAGCATAAATCAAACATGCACGATAAAAATATCCTTATGTGAGTTCTATCCACGCAGGAAATTAGACATACTAAAGACATTTTTTTGCGTTGTTTACTCTTGACCAAAGCACAAGTCAGCTGTTTCAGTTTCAAAAATGAAAACGTTCCGATAGCAAAACGATGACCAAAAACTTGTGAGAACCGGAACACCTAAAATCGAAAATTACGGTTTTGGTCCCAAACGGAAACGAAAAATGAATACCGGAGTATGCCTGCAGAAGGAGGGCACCCCTCGACAAAAAATTGGTCCAACGCTTGCCATTTGGCCCAGGAACAGTTTTCTTTTTAGGAAGCCGCGTTTGTCTACGTTTTAATAAATTGTAGTTTTTTCAAAAAAAAATTTTTTAAATTTAAAACATAATTTTTGCATTTTTTTCGAAACGAGTGAATCAAAATTGATAGCAAGCTATAGTCCATAGCATAGAATTTTGTTAATTCTGCATCGTTAGCCTAATATTTTTTCAACTCTGAATATCTCGCAGATTCTCAAAATTTGAAAAATATGAATTTATTCATCATTTTTTTGTGCCGTTAATTTTTTATTTTTAGCCCACATATTAAATATCAAAATTTTGCCAAACTCCAAAAATTATCAAACTTTGACTTTTTCTGATAACCCAAACATTTTCATCGTTTGCCCACCTTAAACTTTCATTAAACTTTAAAAAATTTTCAAATTATTTTTACTTTTTTCGTAGTTATTTTTCATTTTAAAGGAAACTAATTTCGATGCAACCTTTTATTACATAATTTTGTAAATAAAGAACAGCATTTTATATTAAGAGCAAACAGTATTAATAATATTAAGGAGCTTAAGCAATGTAATGCCTAAAATAAACGAGTAATGCCCCGTTTCCACAGCCATTCAATCCAATTTTTTCGCATTTGAAAAAGTCCCGTTTGCCGCTTACTCATCAAAAAATGGAAAAAATTGGCTAATTATCAATAAAGCACGCCATCTACAGGCGAGCATGTTGGCGAAGATGCACGCCAGCTTGAATTTCATTTGCCCACCAACTAGCGCCAAAATGCACGCGAACATCATTTGTCGGCGAATTTTCAAGCAGTCAACATGTAAACGGATATCGACAGCGGCAGTGTAATTGCACTCATAGCAATAAATATTTTGCTTAGAAAAAAGAGGAAGCACAGTATGTGGACAAAAAACGAATTCTTGCATACATTTTTTGCTCATTTTGCGCTTCACAAACACGTCTTCTCTCTACTAAATGATTCCACAAATGATGTTCGTGCCAACGTTGCCATCCATTGGTGAGCATGTTAGTGCTAACATGGCGAACACGAAATTTGACGACAAGCACTACCATCCACGAGAAAAATCACGATCATCGAAAAATTGAAGCGAAGGATTTTTGAAGAAAATTGGATTGCCTTTGCAGGCAATTTTATTATCAATTTGAGCTCCGTTTTTGATGCCACTCAATAAAAAATACCAAAAATTGGTGTTCGATATTTCTACGTTTGTGTCCAAATGTAAAAACGCTCTCGAATATGAAAAAATCGAGTGGTGCTGTAGAAACGGTGCATAAAAACTTACAGTCGAATGTGATCGACCAATTTTCAATAAAAGCAAATCAATGCGGTATTAATTTTACAATATACCGCAAAAATACTTACACTTATGAAAGGCTATATTTGGTGTACTATATGCAAAATATACCTGATTGTCAGTCGAAGCAACTAAGTACCGCATGTTTATAAGCTTATGTATCTACTGCTCATTCCCTCTTAGCTCAGTTTAATTTATGTTATCAAACTCTTTGTTTCTAGAAAAAAAAACAAACTTTCAAGTTTATTTACACTTGACCTGTTCCTAGGTAGCAGAATTTTTATCATGACCTAAAATTACAGATTTATTCAATTTTGAGTACTGTAAAAAAAAAAAAATATTATTTCAATATATTTGCGATTACCAAAGAATTAGGGAGCATCTTCGAAGAGGGAGCTTTTCCCAAAATGCCGCTTTCGAACAGGTCAAGAATAGTTATACAAGATCATGGCCAATTTTATTTAAGTAAACATATTTTATTTTATAATTGATCAATAAATGAAACACCTAGGAGACTATAAGAGATAAATCCACAAAAATTTAAAACAACATGTAAGAAGGCCCGCGACCCCATAATACCATAATCTAAAATTAAGAAATTAATAAACAATCATGGCAAAAATCTAAAAAAACTTGATGTGCATGCAAAATTAACAAGTGCAGTCGAAAAAAATATACATATTTCTATCTCTTATAATTTTTGAGATACCTAGTTCCAACAGACAGACCGACGGACAGACGAATATCGCTATATCGTCTCGTCTGTTGACGCTGATCAAGAATATATATATTGTGTGGAGTTGGACCGTACAGGCGTCGCAAAAAGAAAAAGACCCATTTCTGAAACCTTTTATACATTGTTAGTTTTTTCATTACTTCATTGTTTTCCTTCCACTAAATAACAATTAAACTTTAATTATTAAAGGTTCTGAAAAGTTTGCAGCACTGTCATTCATACGTTAATATTTCCCTTGTATTTCATCATATTGAAAACAGTATTTTATTGGTATTTATTTTTAGTCGGATGGTATCTTTTATCGTTATCGGTATGGTCACGCTGGATGCTGCTCTGTACCCATGAGTAAAAATTGTGACGTCGAATTTGTATGCTCTTCGGAAAATAAGATTTCTTTGAGCAACTTTGTGAATTGAATGGTGTCAGTTCGTATTTTTTTTTTTGAGAACACAAATTCACTTTATCTTTATAACAGAGGTTTTGCATGTCGGTACGAAGCTGATATTCCCATAAACATACATACCTCTCTAACTCAGTTTGTTGTACATATTCTAAATAGTGTAATTGCTTCGAATGTTAATAATTACGAACAGAGAAAAATGGTTTGTGCTCATGTATGTGCGTAAATCCATACGTTTAACAAACGCATATAAATCGATTGCATACATATATATATATACATGTATTGCCCATCAAAGCCACTTTCACCAACCGGCGTATTGATCATACATATGTATGTACATATGTGCATAATATATAATTGCTCAAATTTATTGGTACACTTGAATGTGTGCGTCTAGGAACTAAAAGGCTTCAGAATAAAAGTTAATTCTTAGTATGTGTATAAAAAAATTTATAAATATGTAAAATAATCCCCTCATACAGTGTACACACAAAGGTATACATATGTATGTATGTACATAAATAAACATAATATAGACTATACTCACTGTATGGTATATGTATGTATGTATATGTGGTGTGCATACAATAAATGTGTATATGTATTATCTCTATATATGTACTTCTAGGGGAAAACCGATGACTGAGTGTATGGACACAACTGAATTTAAACATAAACATAAAAAGATATGTTAAATATGAGGCCCCATTGCGTCTGCACCAACCTGATCCAAAGTGTTTGTTTTTTACTTTTGCCACAATTTTAGGTTTGTAGCATGGGATGGATGGTTTGTATATATTAGTTTTTACGCCTTAAGGCAAATAAATTTAGTTGATCTTATCGCGCGACCCAGATCCCGTCCAGCTGACCGAGGAGAGCACCACATTACGTGTGGGAACTTAAGATTGCTAACATATACATACATACACATTGAGATTGCTAACATATAGCAAGCTATACAAAAGTAAAAAAGCTTTGCGTATGATAAGATGATATAACAATTAACATTTCACTCAACAAGTCAAGCGGCTAAGTAGGAAAATCTCTATAATTATCCAAATATGTTTTAATTCATGAATATAATCTTTTTAAAGATCAATACAAACATTCCAACCCTTCCGTAATTTTCAAAGGGAACTAATTTTCACCATTTCCATTTTTCGAGCTGCATTTTGTATCAAACCGATCAATACACGGTACAGTACACGGCGACATTTGAAATTAGACCTCTTTAATCTCAAATATTCATTTAACAATTTAAAAATCTGTAACTATTTGTAAGAATTAATTAATGGTTTAACGTTTCTTTTTTAAACGTTTTTCTAAGAAATCAAGGGATTTGGCGATAAGAAGGATCACAATAAAAAGGTGTTTTAAAGACCAAGTTTAAATTCTAAAATTACTAATTTTCGATGGCTCAGAGTCCAAATATTTTTATTTCGTAGCTTGCACAGAACTTTGTCATAAAATAACAGCGATAACAGGACACGAAATTAATTTGAAACACTAAATTTTTGCCTTGCTAAATATTTCGCATGTTTCCCACATTTTAGTGTGAACCTTTGCGTAAATTGGTAAAAAACTAAAAATGTATAGCAATGCAATTGTAAAACAGAAACATGTAAAACAGAAACAGATGAGTTCGAATTCTTTTTCTATTTTCATAGTAACAATATCCCAAGCACATTTTATTGCAACTGGGTTACATTTTTTTTTAATTGAAGACTTTAATTGCAGTTCTACGACTCCACAGTTTTGATAAGCTTTCATTCCAATATAATTAAATATATTTATATTTTGGCCTGGGCGATATAAGTGCGAGAAAATATGTAGGTTTTCTATTTTTCATCTGTGGAACAGCTGAGTTGAGATCCACACACTGGAACTGTTAAAAACGAACAGCTGCCGAACTGAATTGCGCAAAAATAAAAACGATATTTGTATATGTATTGCGAGAATTAACGAAATATAATTAAACTTTATATTGTCTTGCGAAGAACCGTACTTCTAAGTTTTTTCTATGCTAATCATAGACATATTGAGTGATGTGTTATGGTTAGTTATAGAGTAGATTTCACTACAAAGTAGAAGGGAATTAGATAAACAATTAATATTTTTAATCGGAAACTTATTTGGCAATGAAATTCAGATAAATTGATTCTTATGTAAAAAAAAAATGTGAAAAAATGGCGCTGTTTATCTAAACTAATTATGATCTTTGATTTTTTATTCAGTGAAAACAAACTCTTTGGTCAAGCAATTCGCTGAAAACCTTAGCAAATAATAATGAATACATTTGTATACTTCAAATTTTGATCTCATACATTTGTTAAAACTAGCCAAAGTTTCTATGTATTTGTACCCTTAATAAAAATGGTATCAAATTAATTAATTAACATGTTAAACTTTTTAAAATACTCAAAAATGTTAAAAACATATGGAAATTATATTTTTTTATGTAGGAAGATTTATTAATAGCTGAGCAAATTGGAAGAATATACAAATTTGTTATTGCCAATTTTTAAATTTTAGGAACATAACCCCTTATTTAAAACTAATTACTGAATGTGAGTGTGTTTAAGAATGTACTCCAACACAACCTTTTCTTTTGCGAATATTTAGGGCAAGAACGTAAGTCACGTACAGGCCAAAAAAAAAAAACACTAAAAAAAATATAATAATTTTTTATATATATAAGCAAATTAACATTCATAAGCCTCTGGACATATGATAAATGTTACCATATCTTTTACTTATATCTTTTTTGGGGAATTAATTTGTATGCTCGCAACCCATAGTAAAGAAAAGATATTATAAGCAAGTATAATTAGTTGGTTGGGTGGGAAAAAGAAAATTCGAAGCAAAAAGCGTATTTTCAACCCCGTCACGATTTTAAAACATAAAAATAATAATTGCAGTCATAAGGAGTGGCAATCGAACATTATCACATGCCAAAAACATACTTAAGTTTTTTTTTTTTTTTTGGTATAAATAATTAACAATTCCTCAATGTTTTGATTTTATTGAAAATTGGAGCGGGTATCTCACATTTGAGCATACGCGACTGTAGTATCCATATTTTTTCTAATCCCGAGCTATTTTTTATAAAGCCATTTATTATTTTATAATTTATACGCTAATTTTTTGATTTGGAGTATGACATCTCTCTTAAAGTTTTTCCTAAGCCAAAAATATACAGATTTCTATGTGTATACGATGGAATGTTTTTTGATCATTATAGATAATACACTAAAATATACTCTGAAGCTTAATTTCCATTTTAATTATTAAATATTTTTATTTTTAGCCAATTGTTTAGAAATCTCTGGAATGCTACAAATGCTCAGTAACTGTGGAAAAATTTTTTTATTGACAATGTAACCATTATTACACCATTGTGTTCAAAATTTGGAAAAGTCATCGCACTATATGGCTAAATGCCCATATTCCACAATGTGCTTGAAAACTATTTCCACATTGCATCTTCAAAATGGACAGAAACAAGAAACTATAACAAGAGGCTGTGCTCAGCAAAAAAAATACGACTCAGGTATTAGTCCATTGTTTCTTTATTGTCTTAATATTATTTAAGTTATTTTTTAGGTTTTTCGCAATAAGCAATGGGAGCAAGAACATTTAGTACAGGAAGTGTACAAAGAAGGATTGCACAGAAATCAAGTTAACAACTTAGCCGGATCTACAAATATCCATTGCTATTGTCGTGGCGAATTATGCAATCGTCCAATATCTGCAGTTTCAACAAAAATTGTTAAGCCCAATAATATTACTCAGCACCATGGCTCTTATCAACACAACATAATGCCTCTATAAGCTGACTTCAAATGAATTGCATTTTTTGTTATTAATATTGACAATTAGAATTAAGTTAAAATTTTGTTTGTGGAACTTAAGTACGTTTTTCCTAAGATAATTTTTTTCTTTTAATTCAAGCAATCTTAGCAAAAGTGTTGTTATTGAACTGTAATACCCTTGTTTTTAAAAATATTAAAACAATCTGCATAATGAAAATTAAAATGTTCATATCAAATTTGGAGACACCCACATGGTCATGAATAAACCATATATTTACCCTCTGTTCAAAAATATAACAAACGCATTAGGCATTAAAAACATCAACACGTTTTACACTGATTCAAATTAATGTGAGTTTAATGTTGGTAATAGTTCTGCTATTGACGGCTAAGTATAGCACACTCATAAATTGCATACAAATATTGAATACACAAATTTTACAATAATTCAATAATAATAGCATGCGATTCACTTACCATAACATAAGTTATATTTAAAGTTGCATTGATGGGTTAAGTGTATCTTAATTCTAAAGTTTATATATTTCAAATGTAAAAACAATATTGGTTATTGCACTTTTAAATCGTGATATATATTATGGCAAAGCGTAAGTTAACAGTAATAATCTTATTCGATCTATTTTCATCATTTTACTACAACCACATTCAATATTTAAAATATTAATTTCGAAACTCACATGCATGTATTATATTTATGTTTGGTGAAGATGTTTAAACAACAGGATACATATTCACTTATGAAAGTGCTACAACTTATACATTTTTCTCACTTTCAATAAGAAGCTAAAATACTGTCCACTCTAGTTGATGAAATATACTTGCACAGTAAAAAATAAGTGAAGTGTTTCTGAGAACATAGAGTTACTGTATAGAACTATACCAGAAATGAATGCGTTAATGAAGACCTCCAATATATAATATATATACTTAAAGTGGCCGAGAACAACTTCTCGACCTTTACAGAAATATTAGATTCATACAGACCCAATATTCAAGTTTATATTCTTATTGGAAGCTGAATCGTATGACCCAATCAAGTACAACGGTATTATAACTTTGTGCTTGCTTTGTTAATTAAGTTAATAAACTACCGTCCAATTTATTCTTATGAATCTTTCAACGAATAACAAGGTAACAGATCTAAACTACATTTCGGAAATACAGCACTTATTTTTATTGAAGTTTGCTTGATTCAATTTGAAAAATCGTTTTGACGATAAATGCGATTGGTACATACAATAAAAACTACAGTATTTGATTACTGATATTGTTGCGATCTGATAAAAATTGGTAAAAGTTATTTAAGAAATAATTTATATATGGGAAAAAACTGCTGCTGCAGTTGAGTTTAAGCAGCTTTGGTTAACAATATATAAAATATGGTACTCCATGGCAATTTTTATGTAGTAATATATCGATATACCAAATATAGCTTTCGGTATATTTTTTGTATTATTCTTATAGAATACAAATAATACTGCGCTGTTTTGGGGTGATATTAAAACTGGATGGTCTCACAGTCAAGCACACTCGACTGTATCTCTCTTACTTGTTTTTATTATCGAAAATAGTCAATAATGTCTCTTAGCGATGATTAAAGATTATTTCAATGTAAGTTTTAAGAATTTAAATAGTTGTTAACCTAAGAAATGCATTAATGATATAATTTATATTGATGTAATTTTATAAAGCTTTTTCAATTGACTTAAAACCTTTTGAAAAAAGGCCTCCCAGACATATTACAATTTAATAATAACTCGTGTGTTGTTAAGTCTTATATACTTGTTTTGTTCTTTACTCGTTTTTAAATGCAACTTATCTGTTCTATGTCAAAATAAAAAAAAAGAGTAATTCAAAAAGGAGCGAGCGAAACACTTTTTGTGCTACCAGCTTACAATTAGTCAGAATCTTGCGTCGGGAAATATCAAATTGTATTTTTCAATAAAAACCATTGCATTGTTTATTTTTAATTTGATTTTTAGTTTTTGTCGCATATTTATATGTCTATTTGTATTTTTTTATAATTCATCATGATTTAGAGTATTATATTCCATAACAAAAAAGATTGAAAACAATATAGATTTAGCAAATAATAAATTGCGTATCTGTAACCTGAAAAAGGACAACTCTAGCTAGAAACGCTGAACTCCGTTGTTTCTAACACGAATAGCAGCTCAATTAATAGGGCGTATACGATGTTGAGCTGTTGGTATGACTGCTTGACGAACAATTTTGATTCAGATAAAATTAAGACGGTCAGTCATTAATGTCAATAAAAATAATTCCTAATGACAGAATAGGTTGGTTTTTGTAAAGATTGAATACTACTACCCACCGCAGTATCATTTTCAACAAGGCAGAGGAAAACAACATCTTCTCTCAAAAGACGAATTGCCGCATGTAGGGGATGCTTCGTTTTACTTTAAGCATCTTAAAAGAAGAGGTCCTGACATATACTCAAAGTCCTGCGGTGTTAATCGTCCCAATGGGTTGATATAATTCCCGAACAGTATTCCAATAGCGCCGTAGCGCCAACTTCTTCTGCCACACAATAAAAGCGGACACATGACCGAACACCGACGGACGCAACTAATGCTCTTTCACACAATCCGAGTAGGGCAGGCAATGAAAACTGATGAGCCACCTTTAGAGTCCAAGTGTTAAACGATTCGTGTTGTAAGTCTACAACATCTGTATAAATCCAACGCAAAAGGGGCCGTTGCAATATCTTCTTTCTAAGTCGCACTCCAATCCATTAAATTGGTGCTGGCCAAACTTCATTTTGCATTTTTCGGATCGGGCATGCAAAACAAATTTATGTGCAGGCATAAGTGTTCCGTTTGCATTGGTTTTTATATTTATGTCCCGAATACATCGATCGTCCATACAGGAGGAAGCCGTTAATGCCAGCCGCGACACAAAACTACTGAATTCAGCAGATTCACCTTCTGTTGATGCAACAATTTCATTGTATTTCCTTTCTAATTCCACATAATTGCGCTGCAATTTTGTGTATTCCACTTTTAGCAGTGCCAAGTGTCTTTCCATAGTTTCTCAATTGAGCCCAACTTCATCACCACTAGAATTTTGTCTCATGTTACTTTAAAGTATGTAATAAATTGTGCTGAAATGCAAAAATTGTATGCATTCCACAAACACGCAAATTGTATGTACATACACACACATACATATGTACACACATCTGCACAATTATTTGCCGCATTAGCAATGCAAAATGTCGTAAATTTAACTGTGCGAATTGTGCATATATGTAATTGTAACCAAGTTTGCGTAATAAAAGAGAACATACCCATGCCCATTGTCTAGTTTTTATGAAAACACCAATTCCGAAATATTGGACTCATCAAACATCTGGCTTTCGATAACCAATTGTGTGGGGAGTGACCGCAATCTGTACCGGAAAATATACCATTCTGCTTAGAAAATATACTGTTTACTGGTTACATTCGAAATTAAATTCATAGAATCCAACTTCATACTCTATTTAAACCAAGTGTATCTGCTTCAATGATGCAGTCCAATGATGCAGTTTAATGGTGCAAGTGCTTACACCAAAAACTGCATCACGAGTATAGCTGCTTAGGGGTGTAAAAAATAAACCGACTCAGGCAGGAAGAAGAATATGAATTTAAACAAATAAATCAAAAAAAAGCAATTTTAATAAATTATGCGACACTGAGGGCGTACAAAAAAGTATAAGTAAATAGTAATTATAGTTATTATTCTTCAATGGATTCTACTTATATCGGTTTTACATCATAATAAGCCACTCTCTCTGCAACGACCATATTTCTATACAATGAATATATTCTTTGTGATTCCTTTGTGCGCTCAGATTAAAATTGTGGAAGTTATAAATTAAATACTTTTGCATGGGCAAAAACGAGCACTTACTAGGGTTCTTAGTTGCTTTGGCTGACGATCTGGTATAATGCCGCACTGTTTTGTTTTTTTTTTTCAAAATGGGTAGCGAGTATCTCACAGTCGAACACACTCGACTGTAGCTTTCTTAATTTTTATACCCGCTACCCATAGGCTAGACAGATAGAAGAAGGCATCTCCGACATATTCTTGATCAGCATCAATAGCCGAGACGATCTAGCCATGCCCGTCTTTCCGTATAAACACCTACATAGATCTCAGAGATTATAAGAGATAGAGCTATAATTCGACAGCATTTGTTATGTTTGCACGCAGATCAAGTCTGTTTAAAAATTTTGTCACGCCCACTTCCGCCCCGCAAATCAAAGAAATCGAATAACAAGCGTAATTTTAAAGCTAGAGCTGCGATTTTGATTTGCGCGGGCGGAAGTGGGCGTGGCAATTTTAAACAAACTTGATCTGCGTGCAAACAGCAAATAGCTCTATCTCTTATAGTCTCTGAGATCTAGGTGTCCATACGGACAGACGGACAGATACACAGATGATCAAGAAAATATTTTCTTTATAGGGTCGAAGATGCGTCCTTCTACCTGTTACATACATTTCCTGCCGGCACAAAGTTATAATACCCTTCTACCCTATGGGTAGCGGGTATAAAAAAAGATACTTTATTTTATAGAAACCAAAGTTTTTGTCTATCTTCGGGTAATAAGTATCAATACATGTGCTTAAGAAAGCTATTTGTTAATAAACAAAAAAAAAATTTGTAAGAACGACAAAAATATATTATTTGATATAGATATTGCAAATAAGGTATAACAACGAAGTCTGCGACACTAAGTCTAAGTGAAATCTCGTGGCGATCTGCTCGTTAATTGGAGGACAGTTAATCGACTTTAATTTATTGTAACGATGGACGCAGATTTTTAGACAATAGATTCAATGGGTCGCAGCAGTTCTTCCGAGATAATAATAATTATTAAAATGTGTCTATAAATCGCAGACAAAACACGAATTTGATTGTTTATTTAGCTAAATATGTGTATTTATTCACTGAGGCATTTAAAGCTGAATATGTGCAAAAATTTTAATGTTTATTTCTTATATAGTATATATTTGAATATATATTTTCGTAATTGTGTTTAATAATTCTTGTGAAAGCCTTTTTTATACTAAATAATTATTAATAATGGTTTGGTCTAATATTGGTCTATAATTGAAATATTTATAACATATATTGACTATATTTTATATTATATATGTATATAGTTTTAACACTTTTATTAGGAATTTCGTGTTTAATTGTGCCACTCTGTATGGTCCCCAAAATTATTTCACAAACCTAAATTTCAATGTTTTATATATATTATATAAAATGTGTCTAACCTTCGAGGTCATACACTTTTGGAAATAATCACGGTTATATGACTTATTGATATTTATTCTGAAAGCTATATATATATTTTATTATATTTTGTTATTTATATAATTATTTATTAAATACTTGATAAAATACTTTAAAGCCAGGTAATACCTTATAAAAAATTATATTCCTAATATTTTTAAATCTCCTCTCTACACATCAGTAATATATAGGCATATAAGAATAATGAGGAAGATAAGCAGGCCATTCTACACATTATAATGAGGATAAGAGCAGTTCCTTTGTAGTAATCTCTATTTGGCAACAATACTTTTAATTTGATATCTGCTTTTTATATGTATAATAACAAAATTATTCAATATAATTTTAATTGAATTAACATATTTTATGGGAAAATAAATATTTTTCTGTAAGGTTTGTAAAGTTCTTAAAACTCTTAGTAAATTTTGTGTTATGTGTTATCATATGTTACATTTGATAATTTTCACAATATTCAATAGTTCATGTATGTAAGGTAAGTATAATTATGCAAATAATTTTGTTTTAGATTGCATTAGCTAATGCAATGCCAATTTTAAACCCTATCATTTCCACCTATTTTATGATGTTATACTTTGATAGCAATATCTCATTCGGAATATATATAATCGAATAAATAGAAAAATTGTTGTACTTTTATTATATTTAAATTAGGTAATATACATGTTTATTATATAAAAAAAATTGTACAACAAGTAACATCAACATGCGAAATATAACAGTTGTTGTTGTCCACACGAAATTAAAAGTATAGTGCCCCATATACATTATATGCAAATTTGTGAAACAAAACTTTGCTTTCCGATTTACATATATTTTAGCTAATGAACATATTGTACGACATAAGACAAGAAAAAGAAACGAATTCATTAAAAAATATATCGGCAAATGTGTAAATTATTACTATTTGTGCAAATTGTTTTTACTAAAGAAGAAAAAGGGATTCAAATTAACAAGTATTAACCCAACAAAATATATCTTAATTTTTCAGAAGAATTTATAAATGTAGCTTTTCTAATTTAAGTCATGCGTTTTGTTTTTAGTGCAAAAGATTACCTGAAATAGTAAAACAAACAATTATTTATACATCATATTAAAAGACATCATATTCTCATCATACAAATTTAGAATTATTTTCTTTCACTACTACTGTGGGCAAAAGTGTCGGGGTTGTACCATTTATTTCAACGAATGCAACATTACGAGGCATCCTTCGTAGTAAGCTATGAAGTGAGTTTTCAAACACCTATTGCAAATAATATAGCAATGCTATACACTTTTGTACGCGGAATGAAATTTTTGCTATATTCATTGTCAATTGTCTTTCATGAATGGAAATTATCAGAGAGTGCGCAAAGAAATTGCATTTGGAGAAACTAATTGCCCCGTAATTTAGATAACTTAAGTAATAAAATAGCGGAATGCATTCCGGAACCACTGTAAAATCCAGCATTTTGAAAAATACAGGCAATAAAAAAAATGTATTGAGTACTTTGTAACATATTTCCATAAAACCCAAAAAAAGTTGTTCAAGGTATTCCACGTGGAAGTGACTACTTTATGAATATTGAGCAAACTTATTACAACAAATACAAGTTTTGAGTTTTAACAGAGTTTTGATACTTTTGTCCACAGAAATGGCTTTTAATCTAAGTATTATGTATTATTTAAAAGTATCTCTATAGAAATATATATATGTATAGTGAGAGCCGTCTTTTACTAAGTATGGAAAGTCAACCTCAAGCACTATAAAATTCAGTTGATAATCTGATATGTAGTCATTTCCGTATTAATAAATCTTAGCATCTGGGAATTTTTTTCCGGTAAATATATTAACACATAACTAGATTAAAGCAAAAAGTTGAATAATATAAAGAGTATAATGCACACACTCATTGCGTGTGGTCTTAATATTTTGTACAATCTTGCAGTTACGGTTGCCACAACTGGAACAGTAGTACTAAAACGTATATATTTAATATTAATTTGTATATTGCACTTTGGTACGTTACGTTTTATACTTATTATTTAAATTTGAAGTTTATGTATGTATTTTTTAGTATTACCATGGCAAAAAAGTTTTTAGTTGTTTGACTTTATGTGAGAATAAAAACAAAGATTACTTGCAATGCAAAACTTATATATTATGCAACAATTCAACACAATACGTGTTATTTAACTAAAATGGTACTAATTGCGAGTATATAAATGTATAGAATTGTATATTAATTAATATACAGTGAAACTTCCCTAACGGAAAAACCTATAAAGCGCACTTCTTAGGGAGTACACTTTTTGTGCGAAACTAATTTTTAATTCATTTTTAAATTTCTTTGGAAGGGCACCCCTGTTGGCCGGAAAAAATTGCGGAACTTTTCAAAAGAGATTTCACTCTATTTTAATCAAATATTTAATTAAGATACATTTAAAAACGATAGTTACACCCTTAAAAATTCATATGTATATATGTAAAGCACTCGTGAAAGGTATCACCAGGATTCGTCGGCTTTGGCCGGTAATACTTTAAAAGTAAGTACTTCTTAAAATGTACAAATTATTGGTGTTATTATTTTATCGCAAAGTATTTTATTTTATCCTGATATCGTGCTTATTTATTATAAATCTTCAATTCTATGATTTGGACTATGTTCAGTCAAAGATGGAGTACATTATCCGTTGATGGTTGTCTGAAAAGTAAATATATTAAAACCTCAATCAACATACATAACATATGTCAGAATTTTTCTGTTTACCTGTCTAATGCATATGGTATGAACCAGGTGCCGAATTTGATCTACCAGCTTGAATAAACTTTTGTAATCTAGACCACCAGGTTGAGGAGTCTTTCCCGAAATTCCTTTAAAAAATGGATTGCCAAATGAATGATTTTTGAGCATTGTTTTTGATCAAGATGAGAGTATCAAGCTTCGGAATGCTGCGAAACAACCGAATTTATATCATCGTCGTCTACTTGTACTAGACAACAATTTTCTTCTTCTGTAGGCAATGGATTAATTCCATTTCTTGTGATCCATGGGTCAATCTAAAATAAAACTATTATTGTGAACATCTTAATTTGAAAGATTATAAAAAATTGTTGTGCGAACCTTCAGTTGTGGCAAGTTATCCTATGTGAAGCATCCTTTTCAAGCATTCGAATAATACAGTGTCGCATATTACCACTAATAATTGGTGTGTCTGGAAAAACCACATCGTCGTTTTTTATTTTTTCATAAAGTAAAGGTATTGAGTTAGCTATAAAAGGAACGCTGCCATAAACCAATGAAAATAATGTTGCACCTAGCGCCCAAATATCTGCCGCCGACACACAGTACACATTCTAAGGAGTAATCAATACATTAATCTGCACAGCTTTTTAATTTAAGTTTTACAAAACCTGGCCTAAGACTAAGGTTTCAGGGGCTCGAAAGCGGTGTGTTCCAGCTGTTAGAACATTACTCATTGTGGCGTCTTCTCCCAGAAACTCATTACATACTCCCAAGTCAGCGATTTTCACATGTCCACATTCAGTCAACAATAAGTTTCCTGTTTAAGAGTCCGCGTGGATAATTTTCTGATAATGCACTGTGAATGTATATAAGAAATACAAAAGATTAAAGGAATTGTATAACATATAGCCGGTAATAGGAATGATAATAACACGAAGAGGTATAAGGGGTACTCAGGCAATCTGCCATAACAACAATGTACTCCGATGGTCCAAGGTTGTCCTGAAGAGCAGAAGTGCATAAAGTTGCGGCATTGTTTGGCTTTTATGCAAAGTTTCTGAGATGAAGTGATAATTAAGTAAAAACGCACACATAGAATGAATATAAAAATCTTTTCTGGCCTTGCATTTTCCTATTCAAATTTAGAAACGTTTTTGTACTTTAATTATTTCTATTATTTTTAGATTAACAGACTATTGTTTTTCTTTTCTTCATGTTTTATGCAATTACGAAATTGTACTTTATATTATCTTGATCTCAGAGACTATCTGATCACTATCATCACATTTTATTGCTAACCTCAATTGCGGTCAGATATTATTTATATAATATTAATATGATTATTATTAATCGCAAATTGCATTTAAAATTTCTGCCACGCCCAGATCCGTCCCCGCAAATCAACAGAAAATCGAATAACAAGTGTAATTTTTAAAGCTGAGTCGCAAAATTTGGGTATATGGGCATATCCGTCAAAAAGGTCAACCAATACCGAGAAAAAAAATCTTCATACTCATCGTATTTTTTGTATAATTTCATAAAGAAATGTCAAAATTTTCATAATACAATGGTCCATAGCATATTTCAGTTGTTTTTATACCCGCTACCCATAGGGAAGAAGGGTATTATAACTTTGTGCCGGCAAGAAATGTATGTAACAGGTAGAACGAGGCATCTCCGACCCTATAAAGTATATATATTCTTGATCAGCGTCAACAGCCGAGACGATCTAGCCATGTCCGTCTGTGTGTCTGTGTGTCTGGCCGTCCGTCCGTATGAACACCTAGATCTCAGAGACTATAAGAGATAGAGCTATATTTTTTTTTCGACAGCATTTGTTATGTTTGCACGCAGATCAAGTTTGTTTCAAATTTTTGCCACGCCCACTTCCGCCTCCGCAAATCAAAAAAATTGAATAACAAGTGTAATTTTAAAGCTAGAGCTACAAATTTTGGTATATAATACTACAATAATTACTGTACTACAATAATTACTGTAGTAGTTATGATTCCTGTGAAAATTTGGTTGCGATCAGATAAAATTGTTGCGGAAGTATTAAAGAAATACTTTTGTATGGCAAAAAGCCCTCTTATAGGGTCTGAGTTTGCTTTGGCCGACAATCTAGCACATTGTGCCGTTTATCGTATATTTTGAATGGTGTACTATATCGATATACCAAACATACCATTTGGGTATATTTTTAGTATTTTTAGTATTTTCGGTAATATTCTTGAACATGATACCGAGATATTTGCCTTTATTAAAAGATGGGGTAGCGGTATCTCACAGTCGAGCACACTCGACTGTAACTTTCTTACTTTATAAATACAATTGGGCCTGAAAACTGGGAAAAAAATTTATTTATTCACTTTTAGCTACTTTTAAATGCATTTTTATGTTAATTAATTTCACAAGGAAACATAAGATATGTTTACACTTTTTTTACCCACATCTCTATTGCACAATCCACTAAGGAGGACAAAAGTTTACCAGGGAGCGAAAAAAATGTTCAATTAATTGTTAATTTTTATTCTGCTTTCTCATCTACAATCGTATGCTCAATCGTACGTTTGCGTCCAAAAACATATTTTCTTCTATTTGCTTCATTAACTCCAAGCAAGTGGATGAAACTCACGTGTTAAGTATTTTAGTACATATTTTAAATATAAAAAAATAGTTGAGGATACTCTAGCCAATCTTTTTATATGATTTTAAGAGTAACGTACGTTCGCGACCATAAGTATTTTTTTAACTCTTTCTATTATTAATTCAATTGTTGAACAAATGAATACCAACATGAAAATTTAGACAAAAATATTATTTTCTTGCATATGAAGCTACATGAAACTTTGTTTTAAAGAAAAGGTATTGACTTAGAATATCCATTCCAATTTGCAGATTTTTGAAATTTTACTGATTAAGCCAAAGTCGACTTCCATTTTTAGTACGTCGCGAACCGCATGTGTTTTTTGCAATATTCATGAAAACTTGAAACTCGATAAGCCCCATATATACACTAACAAAAGCTAAAACAAATGCTATCGAAAAGCAAAAAAAAAAACAGTTCAGGAAACGTTTGGTTTTCAACTTTATTTTTAATTTAACGCGTACGAACGTACGTTGCGACCGAGGAAAATGCTCATGTACAATAATAACATAATTGTGATTCATGAAAATTTGTTGGGATCAGATAAAAATTGTGAAGTTATTAAAGAATACTTTGTATGGGCAAAAACGCCTACTTACTAGATGTCTTAGTTGCTTTTGGCTGACAATCATTTGGTATATACTTTAGTATTTTGGTATATTGAGATAATACAAATATTTGCTTTATTTTAAAATGGTAGCGGTATATTTACAGTCGAGCACACTGACTGTAGCTTCTACTGTTTTCTTTTATACATTCTACTACAAATAATAAAGTATTCATAGTCGCAATAAAATATATATATACTTACAATATCTAAACCAAGTAATGAGTCTCGAATTACACTCCAAGCACGCTCTTCAGACAATGGCTTATCTGTGGGTTACAAAGGACTTTTCCTTTTACCAGCTCGAAACACATGTAGCGCGGTCCTCTGAAAGGATCGTCCAAAATTCAACAAGCTTCACAAGTGGGATGCGTCCAGTTTCTTCAATACCGCAATTTCTCGATAAACACGATCCAGATAAGAAGTCGCTTGTTTCGGAGCTCGTCGCATAGGCAGCTTGGCGCTCTAAGCGTTTTTTTGAAAGAATTTTCATTCGCATAATGTGTGGAGTCTTCTTCAGAGTAAGCTAGCTTTAGCAGACCGTTGAAGCCCTGTACAGAAATAGACATTGTTCAATTAATTAATCAGTGGGCAAAATGAAAATATGTTGTAATTACACTGACAATTTGATCCATAAGCTTATACTGAGAGTTGCAAAAAGCTTCCGGATTTTTCGATGGAAATCGGCGCGCGATCACGCAGGGATGGTCGGCGTCGTACTGATCTTGGGGCTTCCATACGGACTATATGGTATTAGGGTATAATTGGGCGAGATGTCTGTAGTCTTAAAGTGCTGCTGTTAAATATTTGGGCTTTTGAATATCTGTTGACATCCACAGTCCCTGCAGTACAATGCTCAATGTTCCGATCTCGATGTTTCATTCTCTAGACTCTTGTGGCTCTTGGTTATCAGTTGACCGATTCTCATTATATTTGTAAGAAGACGGTTATGCAACTTCTGCTCAATACTACAAAAGTAACTAGTCATCATATATATACAGTCTAGCGACTGGATTTTTATAAGTGTTGGAAGTATTTATTCTCTTTGGCTTGAACTCATTGTCTCTATTTACATGTGTTAAGACCACATTTATTTCTGAAAGCGAGTTGTCAATTTTCTGAGGTTGTCAATATATTTTTCTCATAATCACTTCACTTCTTTTGTGCATTTTTTTTTCTTAGGTCCTTGCGGTCACATTGCATTTGTTCTCTAGAGGATCATTATACTTATCGGTCCCTTTTGTTTTTTGTGCTGTGGTCTCTCTTTGTCAGTGGATATTTGACGAGAACCGGCACATTCCGCGAATTTCAAATGCATTGACATACCATGAATTGGTCATTACCATCATGTGCAGTTTCCCATTTATTATTAACGATAACAAGCTTGATTCCGTATTAAGTAAGTTGAGCTCTTTGTGGATCACAACTTCCCATATTTCAACATCATATCACAGTTGTTTGTTACATTTTGTGCAGCAGATGAGTAAGTTATTTTCTTAATTATTTCAATTGCATGTTTCATCTGTTTCACACACTTTTTCTTTATTAAGCGTGACATCTTCGGTTTTAGATACTCCGACATGATTGGTTACTCATACATAAATATTGCTTAATATAAATTTTACCATTTAGAAAGGCTATGTCTGTGCACTATCCCTATTAAGACAATGTAAATATTTATTAGGAACTAGTATATACAATATATTTTTTATTTTAAATTTCATATTGCAAGTCTTGCATTCGACAACTTATTTATAATTAATTATTTCAGTACACGAGAAAATGCCTCACACGCTTTCTGTTGATTTTTTAAAATTATCTATATTTGTTGTTTGTTTACTGTGCGCTTGAGTGCGGAACAATAGGTGGTCTATTTTTTCGTCTTGCAGAACAGTTGATTTGACATCACATTCCCCTAATCAGAAAGCTCTTAAAAACGAAAATGCGGCCGATGACGCGATTTAGTTTATTAGGAACAGCAGTATGAATATCGTATAGAGTTACTAGCCTTCGCACAAACAATAATAATCGAAGACCCCCTTTGAATTAACTAACATTACTAGATGCAAAACAAAAACTCAAATAGCAACTTAAAGCCTTTGAACTGAAGTTGTATCCGTAATGAATGAAAAATATATACAAAACAACAAAACTTCAGCAGACCTATATCCAAGCAGCTTTAGTCTAAACTAATAGAGCAACTAGTGCAAAATATATTCTAGTTCTCCTCTTAACCTGAAATTTAAATTCGATCATTAAGAGATTTCACACCTTGCATTTATTAAATACGACAAACTTGAGCGTTGAAATTTGACATGCGTATTTGGAAAAACGGCATCCTCGACTACACTATTGAATGCACATTGCCAGCAGAATCGAAAACTAATCGTCACCTCTTCAACTTAGGAAATTCACGATAAAATGAACATCATATAACAAATGTGACCACCCAAGAATAACACCGATAAAGTCACACACTCAGATTTCAATGTTAACAAAGTTGGTGTTTAGTTCAAAGGAAGTCGTGCGATGAGATTGTCCGCCGCTAACAAAGGGAGTAGTCTTTCAACAAGTGTTTAGGTTGATATTAGGTTCTCAAGATACGACGCGCCGGTGACCTGTAGTACTGGAAAGCAAGACGAGCAACTACTCGCTCGTCGGACTAAATCATAACAGTTACGCTGCAATAAGTTGCGCTGAGTCTGCTTTAATAACTTTGCTGTAACTGCTTAATAATTTTATTGCATTAAATATAAAATGTTCGACCATTCTCGAAAGTTTGAATTATCGCGGCAATATCCCAACACACTTTCTTTATCATTATCAAGCATAACGCAAACAACATATTGTAAAGTAATGGAAGATGGCACGATTAGGGACGATTTGAGATTTCGAATGAAAAACGAGAACGTTGAGAGCTTTCATTAATTAGAAGTTTTTTGTCGAAAAAAAAAAATGTACGTAAAAACTCTCACAGCCCGAGCATGTGCCAGCAATTGTGCAATTTAGTTGATTTCTTGCAACTGTTTAAAAAATCTACTTTTTTTTTTTATGCTTTCAGCTCATACATTTTCTTTTTGTATTTTTCTGGCACATCGACGGTTTGATGCTATCGGGCCGGCTCGATCAGTCTGGCACTATCGAGTTTGCACAACGCATTGCACAGTCACAACATAAATCAATATTGAAATAAGTGGAAACCAAAAAAAAAAGAAAATAATCTATAGCATGGAAAATACAATGTGAAAAAGTAAGTTCAAAGGCGATATTTGTAAGTTTTTTTAAGCGTTCAACACCAAACGGTCTGAACACTTAAAAATATTAAGCAAAAACGACGTCAGCTCAATACCTCTTAGCAGACTCGATGTAGCATGTTAAGCAGCCAGAGCTGACTCGGACCGCAAGCGGCGCATAGCCAAGAACCTGCAACGTAAGAAAGGCTATCGAAGTAGAGGACTAGCCATCTGACCATAAGAAACTGCACTGGCAACACGTCATCTTGAAGACTCACCAAAACAATTTCGTCCGGGAAATCGATGACGCTGTTGCCCAAATCTGCAGAGCAACTGAAGTCCAATGCTCAATTTACCTGATCAGGCAAGCAGCAGCACACAAGATCGGCAATGCATTGGCCTCCCATTTACATCTAACTGTACTGTGCTCCATCAAAAGATCGGGGCAAGCGTATTCAGCATTAGCCCAACATATGGCTAAAACAGAATGTATTCAACCATTTGACCACGACAGAAATAAGTTAAAAGAATTAAAAAGTGGTAAGATTACATCCTTGGGTAATTAGCCTGCCATTTACGTAATTAAAATGAACCACGAGTACAAGAGGGCATTACATTAATCCATCATCCACATATCGCCATCTATATCAATCTATATAACAATTTTTCATGTTTGTATTGATAAACTGTTTGTTATTTTACCGCCTACGTAGCGGCATGCATTTCGCGCATTCTCTTGTTTGACTCAACATTGCCGCTTCATTTCTCTTCGCTCCCGATGGCCTATATCTTCTACACCCCAAACCTAAAAACCAAAGCTGAAGGCAACCAGACAATATGCGTCATGATATGCGAATTGGACGCCTGGACATCAACCATATTAATTTTAACTGTGAAATGTCATTTCTATTGGTTGTTCAGTAATCGCATATCAGCACAAATTAAAGGATGCGACTGATATCAGCACAAAATATTCATTGAACTTAAACGGCGTCTTAGAGTAATTCAGTTTTGGACACAGTGTGCTTTTGACTAACGCAAGCTCACGCTAAAGATGTGAGATTTTAAAGATTGCATTTTGCCATTTGCAACAGCTGATTTGTTGTATGCAGACGGTTTAAAATTGAAAACAATTTGTGTTGGAACTATTTCGAAATGAAGGCCCCGTCAAATTTTTAAGCAAAACATGTTATATACCATACATCATGTATGTAATAGTGTACGTAAAAGAAAAAAACCCAGGAATACGAAAACCGCTTATTTTACAACTGAAATCAATTAGTTAGTGGAACACCTGTACCATGCTAGGCGACAATTAAAAACAAAACGATATCAAGTATGCCAGCACAATGACCTCGCTATTTCGCCAATGAATTATTATTTTAGAGAAAGATCACTAGTATTGACTCATTCAGCGTACAGGAATTTCCGCGCGGCAAGATAACGGTCTTCTCAATAATACCAATAGTACGGTTACGCCAAGTTGCCAATACACATCGTAAACGGCCGAGCCAAATGCTGCAGATGTTTGTTGAAGTCAATAAATACAGTAAGAATTAAGTCGATTGCCGACTGTGAGAACCCGCTACCCATTTTATTTATCTTATTTATTACTTCAACATTCTGATGTAAGGATTACACCTTCGCCTTCAGATGTCTTATGATTCAAAATTTGTCTTCATCAGATATTTATTACAACTCACTCTGATTATTTCATATTCTGTTCATTCTTATTATTGGATTTTAGTTTTTTTAATTACAAACAATTTGAAAATAATTTTTAGGCGCACAATAAACGATGATATAACATAGTCTGATTTTTTTATGATTTACCAAATACTTAAAATACCACATTTTCAGAATCATTGCCTGATCATTATGCACTCCATAGCTGTCCTCTCACGCCGGTATGGAATTTATGCGGCGAAGCGTCAAACGCATGATGATAGAAACATACGCGTATATAATCAAAGACACCTATCTTTCCCATGTTTTTCTTTGAAAATTTATCATTGTTCATCTAGCCAGAGCACCGTAAATTTACAAGATCTAGTTTTCTGACGATGCCCGTATATTTATGACCATACATATATATAACAAACTAATATAATGTGTGCGCGATTTTTTTGTCACAATGACTCATAAATGGAACACATATGGTATTCGCATATATAATCATATGATTTCCATCCTTCTGTCTTAAAACATCTTATTAGTGACTTGAACATAAGGAGTAACATAACAGACTTATGAAACAGGTATGTAAAGGATTAGAGAAAAAAGGAAGTGCGGCATATTACCACTTCACTTGACTAATAGTGAAATTTCATGCTCATTCAGAAGGAGACAATAGTGTATACATCGCCTAGACTGAGACAATTATTCCATTCAGGGTTACTACCATGAATTTTACTGTCAGTGAATCGGGTGACTGTCTAACAAAACTTACTCACAACCAGCTTAGAATTTCTTGAAATTACAAAAACTAACCATTTTGTAAATTCATCGGTATAAAACAAAGATCCGGATCACAACAAAAAGTTATGGATTTAGTCGGATTTGCTTTTAATTTCATCGGCGGATGTGGCATCGCACATGATGGGTCGAACAAAGTATATGAAGTTGTAAAAACTAAGTATACGCTTTATTACACTTCGACAAATTTCCATCGACGCACGACACTGGTTTTGATTGATACAATAATTGTGTGCCGGAAGAGGTTGTGCCTAAATTAAACAGTTATCTTGATTTACCAAAAGAGATAGATGACGATAAGTTTTCATTCGATGATTTACAACTTGTGACATGTAATAATATTTTGAGCGATGCTCCCATTCATTTATACTAGTAACATTTAATGCTCACTCTTGTTATCTATATGCAATGTGCGACTCACGTAAAAATTGGCACACCGTCAACAGTGTCTATCTGACAAAACGGCTGGATGGTGATTAACCACGAATCTCAGTATTATAGAGCTTGGCACACATGTTAAAGAACGAAGGTCCAGGGAACAACCATGAAAGTTGTCGCCGACAGGCTAAGAGCTGTAAGGAGCTGTGAAAGGACCTCAACCAGGGAGCCAGAGCCGGTGACCACGTGATGATGTGGCGAGTGTCACGGAGATGCAACCGGAACTAAGCCCAGTACTAGACGGTAGCGTGCAATGGAGTGCGGAAGGTCAGCGGTGGCACACGGTGCTAGGGAATAGGAAAGTCCGGCCGTGGGAGGTCGTAAAGGCGGATGGCGCTAAGTGGCGAAATACTAGGAACAAAGGAGGATACGAGAATCGTACTACGATAGTAAACAATGCGCGGTGGCGCTGTCGATGCGGCCGACAAAGAACTGGTAAATGAAGAGCACACAGCACGCTCGAAAGATGCAGTACAAATGCCGAAACCAAGAGGTCCACCAGTGATGCATACCGTGTGGAAAGTGGGTGGATAAAGAAAATATGACAATCCATACGATAAGCAGGTGGTGGGAAGTGGGGGCAAACGCTGGTACTGGTAGTGAACAAAGATCCAGTGCAACAAAATAATAAAGAGGAAATGCAACCCTAATTATCCAACTGAAAAAAATGAAGAACTAATGTAATTCGGCCATCGGCAAATAAGGCGCCATGCACTTACCCAATACAACCACCTTCAATACACGAGGCAAAAACGGCGAAACAAACTCGATCACGCTAAACGCAAAAGGATATCAATAACTCAGCAAACCATAACAAATATACCAAGAGTCTCCAAAAGCGCCGCAAACATAAACAACGTGCAAAAGATCCCGCACCAGCGGACAGACAAAATGCGCATAACGGGAATGTCAGATTGTGCGCGCAGAGAAAGCGAAGCGAAGCGATTGCGAGAAGCGATGAGCCAAGCGAGAAGATGTCAGAGTGAGAGCTTTGCAAGAGCGAGCCTTACAATTGTTCTATTTTGAGAGAGGATGGTGATGGATTCGACGAAGATTTTTTTTGCTTCAAGTGCAACACTTAACTTTGTTTAAAAAAAAAGTGGCGTCCACCCTTAAAACTGCAGTAGAAAACGAAAAGTGAAAGGAAAAAGAGTTTCAAAATTTATATATATGACTTGAGAAACCACCCAGAAGTTTTTTTTTAACTATTCAAGGATTGTATATTTCGATATTTGACATATATATTAAATAAAATTAGTAGAATCGGCTGGAGAAGCGATGGGCCAAATATTGAAAAATAAGCTGGTAATGTAAATCACAGAATGCAACAAATACAAAATCGTACGCTCTGAGAGAGTTGTAAGCGATAAAGCAGTGTTGCAAACTGCTCTCTCAGCTTTCTCGCTTGAACTTCGCAACTCGTTTCGCTGCTCACTCTGTCATCTTTCGGAGCGATTGCATATAAAAAAGGTTGCGAGTGTTTATCGCTCGTTCTCGCCCCAATATTTATCGCATCGGTTTCTCGCTCGCACTTGACGATCAGCCTATAAGACCGATGCCAATTGGAATATTTACCATATTTTGAAGCCTTTTAATATTATGTCATTGACATATTTTTTTAAATGCTGAGTTTTCATGAACAACATTTAATTAATATAATATGAGAAATCTTCAAATTCTCTAAAATGTTTTAATTCTATCCGTCGGTCACAGGCATACATGCAAAATTCGTTTTGTATAAGGGTTTATTGCGGAAAAAAAATCGTCCGCAGACAACCTCTTGCGTCGAAAAATGAAAAACGCACTGACGAAAGCTTTTTCCGAACGAGACTACCTTCTATAATTGTATCATGATCATACCAAATGAAGTGCGAGTGAAAGAGTCTCAGCACAGCAGTGTGAGCGAGACGACAATGAAATGCGCATTAACTCTTAGACGATGATATTAATATTTACATACATATTTTGAAGCTGATATTTGTCTCCTGATATATTTTTAAAATGTAAATTGTTTTATGAACAACATTATAATATATATGAGAATTCAAATTCTCTAAATGTTTAATCTATTCCGTGTCTACGGCATACATTGCAAAATGTTGTCCGTTTTGTATAAGGGTTAATTGCGAAAAAAAATCGTCCGCAGACAACCTCTTGCGTCGAAAAATGAAAACGTACTGACGAAAGCTTTTTCCGACGAGACTACCTTCTATTATTGTATCATTGGCGAAAGTCATCAACGGAATAAAATCAGCACATTCGTACGTTCGACCGAAACGCTTTACTCACATCGTTCACTTCAGGAAATCTTTCGTGCACATCGCGCCAGCCTCCAAAATTTTACGCTCACATTCGCTCAGCCTACGAAGGCAAGCATTAAATAAACTCAGTTGTCAGTAAACAAATTGGCGACTATTCTTGTGGGCTTGGGCATCGCTGGCTAAAGTTAGCAACAACAGCAAAACAGAGTATGCCAATAACGGCTGCTTAGCAAACCATTCTGATTTACGCATGGTGCCCTGAATTTACTCATATGCGATGATTTGTTCATAACCTTTGAGTTGTCGCATTCGGGGGTGAGTTTGGTCATTTGCGTTTTTGCTTTCGTTAGAAACGATCTTGCTGAGATGAGCTGTTTGGAACACGAACATGAGAATCACTCAGCAAGCACACGAATTCTACCAGATTTGGCGAACTTCAATTTGAGCTGTTGACCGAATGACTGATATTCGTGTTTTTTTTTGTGCCATGAATATTTTTATTACCTGCTGCAACCATAGGGTAGAAAGGGTATATAAATTTGTGCCGAAGGAAATGTATGTAGCAGTAGAAGAAGGTATCTCCGACAATATAAAGTATATATATTCAGATCACCATCAAAGCCGAGACATCTAGCCATGTCCTGTATCTGTCCGTATGAAACACTGGAATTGGATTTGGAGATTTGGATCACTGGATTTTTTCGACAGCACTTGTTATGTTTGCACGCAATCAAGTTTGTTTCAAATTTTCCGCCACGCCCACTTCCGCCCCGAAAATCAAAAAATCGAATAACAAGCGTAACTTTAGAGCTAGAGCTTGTATGTGCAATAATAACTATAATTGTGATTCCTGAAAATTTGGTTGCGATCAGATAAAAAATTGTGGGAAGTTATTAAAGTTATTTTGTATGGGCAAAAACGCCTTCTTACTAAAGGGTCTTAGTTGCTTATGGCTGACACATCTGGTATATTATGCCGTCTATGGTATATTTTAATGTGGTACTATATCGATATAACAAAATACCTTTCGGTATATTTTTCAGTACTTTTTGGTATATTTTTGAAAAAGTACCGCAATATTTTGCTTTACTCAAAATGGTAGCGGGTATCTCACAGCTAGCATACTCGACTGTAACTTTCTGTTCGCTCTGCGGAAGCCGTTCTCTGGTACATGCATACATACATGTATGTGCCTGTGCTATGTGTGTCTTTACGCTCCTATCGAGCTACTTTTTTAAGAATTGATCCAATCTATTCTAGAGAAATCACACTGTTTAGTAGCTTTTACGTGTTATACTATGATTATAAAATGATTCATTTTAAATGAAACGCGGCAAGTTTAAACTTATGTTTTTCATCATTGTCGTGGTACATGTGGTACATATGTATGTATGCAATTACGTACATGTACATTAATGTTACCACTTATAATTTTGCCTGTCATTATCAAGCTTCGCCACCGACACATTTCAACAATAGTAAGAAATGAAGTAAATATGCTTTTTATTAGCCGATCGACATGCAAGGGAATATAACAGTGTGAGAAAGCATGCAGTGCCGCCGGCAGAAGCAAGCGCTGCTGACAGACGCTGTCTGTCACAGCATTACATTGACATTAGCTGTCTGCTGCTCTAGACACACCACAAATCAAAATTTGAGAATTCGTTTTATAAGAAATAATAATTATTGAAAGGTTTTTGATCCTGAATACCCATAAAAAATTAAATGCTTTTAATTAAACTAAAGAGAGTTCTGGGGGCAATCGCTAAACAAAGTCCTTTTCAAAGCATAAAAATAAATCATATACATATATTTTGGGTTTGATTAGTAACTTTTAAATGTCCATACATATGTACATTAAATTGTACATACATATGTACATTAAAATTACATACATATATAACATATATATAGTTATTGTATTGGGTGACTGTTTTTCCGTAAGCAACTTGCAACTAGTGCTGTACTTTAAAAACACTAGAGATTTCGCTAGTCGCAATCTAGTACTTTGTACTCATAGGAAGACATTCCCACATTATGAATATGGGGTATTCGTAAACAGGACGTAATGCGCAGGCTATTTATATTCTTAACTAAGATATTTGTTTGTATCCCTATATTCTTTTTTTAAATGTAAGGTAAATTCTATTGTAAAGAGCACAAACAAAAATAAGTACATAGTATATGTATGTATATGTGTAGCTTTGTTCATATGTGTGCGTGCTGTGAGAAGTACACAATCAGAAGTACATATATACATACAGTAGTATGTGTACACATGCACACCAATTTTACCGACAGTATTACAAATTGCAAATACTCAACAGCATCCACAATCAGTAGAGTTTAAATGTCATCTATTCACTGATGTACATATATTGGCATATTGTTTGTACATAAATCATATTTAATACACATATTTATTACGTATATGTGTGTATATATACATTAAATAAATAATGTAACACTTTATTGATAGCTGTGAATCAAGAACTTTTAGTCAAATAAATTCTCTATTTGATAAGGACTCTCGTTTTGTGTAATATCAGATTTACATACATGCATACATATGTGTGTATGTGAGTACCAATGGTGAAACTACCAACGTTAGTAAATACATAGTTTATCCGAACACACACAATCGATGTACACAACACATAAATATATGTTATGTATATACTACACGCAGCTTTAAATAGACCGGTTTCAACGTCAAGGATAACCTTTATTATATATCCTTTATACATACATATTCATACATGCATATGTAAATCCAGCCAAACGCAATCACAAGTTAGATATGTACATATTTATATTTGTATAAATAGAACATATTTAATCGCAAGTATATTTGCCTACGCAGTTTGTTCAATATTTTTGTTCTTATTTTATAAGTAATCGAAAAAACAAATAGTATATTTATTTTTTGTAGTGATTTTAGGCAAATTAAAAATAACTCACATAGCACACAGAGCACTTCAGAATCTGAACGAAGACTAAAAGAATCGTATGAACTAACCAAGCTTTAGAAAAGTATTAATATTAAAGCTAGCTAGCGACAATAGCTTTTAAAGCTTTAATCTCGAAAAATGAACTTGAGCGAATGCAACTTAAATTTTAATACATACATAACATACATATGTACGTTCGTATTCTACTACTATGTCATACATATAATTATACAAATCAGCGATAATTATGAATGTGTACATACATACATACATACATATACACCATTTATGCATAGCATCATATACCCTCATTTTCCATTGACAAATATATATGTACATGGTTGTGTATGTATGTACATACCTTTTTTAAGACGGTATTTTTGTTGTTTTTTTTCGGTACATCTTGAAAGGAACTTCTAAGACCAAAAACAAAAATATATATTCTGTTAGCATTTGTTGTAATTATGTTATATTTTACATATTATGTACATATTCAGCTGCATGGGTAGTGTGAAAAATTGCAGCTTGTTAATATTGCTATATGTACATACATATGTATCATATGTATATTTTAAATTAATTTTTATTTTTCAGTTTGAGCTCAATATTTTGTATTGGTCATCAGTTAGCTTCTGAACATCCCTAAGGGGAGAAATAATAATTTTTGGTGTTTTCTTACTGAAATTTTTGCCATTCTCCTAGTAAGGGCACTTTTTAGCTTATTTATTTATTTTAAACTTCTTTTCAAATGGTACTACCCAAAAGCTTCACAAATCTCTCGATTACGTTTAAAGCTTGCCATTCGAATATCGTAGGCAAACAATTCTGGTCATTGTGGCTGTTCCCGCAAAAAGCATTACTTGCAATGCGTAATGGTAAAAGGTCAGCCTGGAAGCACAATCATTTTCACTGTTGTAGAGGTAAGGACACCTCCTCGACAAAAAAATATGAATCATTTTGATCAGCGTTTATAACCATTAATACTAGAGGGTTGCTATTTAAGTTTTTCTGGCCTATGGCACTGGTAGCCACGGTTGCCACTTCAAAATTTTTAATAAGACAAAAAAGATTAAAAACACGTAAGAAAGTTACAGAGTGTGTGCGAACTGTGAGATACCCACTACCAAATTTTGAAGAAAATATTGCGGTATTTTAATTCAAAATATACCAGAATACAATAAACTAAAAATATACCAAACGGTTACATTGGTTATATCGATAAGTACCACCACATAACCATACATATACATAGATGCTTCGCCATACAAATTTTTGTATCATTAAAACAGTATTATTGCAACCCCAGTCGGGGCCGTGCGCTTGCGATTTGAACAACGAGCCTCTTCGGCTTATTCGAAAATTCGAAAGATCTAACCAGGAACTCTGGAGCAAAAAATTGCTGGATTTCAGAAAAAAAATGCTAAAAATTTCTAAAATTATACTAAAAATAGACAACAAATTAGCTAATATTTTAAATGACATATTTATCAAGTTTGTACATTTTTAATTCATTAAGAAGATAAAATCTGAAATTAAAAATAAAAAAACAGTGATTTCGTATTTTTATCGATTTGTTAACACTTAGGGGGCAAAATTACAATTGAAATGCAGTTTAAGTCAGTGTGAACTCAAGTAGCTCAATATAATCGAACCACTTGGTAAAATACAAGCCCCGATTTCATTGCAAACTGTTAATTGCAATTTTTGCAGTGAATGACAAAAGGAATACAAATAAACAGAGATTTAAGTAAAATAGCTATAAATTGCAAAGAGAAATAAAAGTTGCTAAATTTGGTAGCTAATAGCATTTTAGTTTAAAAGTGCCAAATTAACTAAAGCAAACTAAATTTGCTAAACAGGGAGCACTGGCTTCACAGTTTCACAATTTGTATTTAGCTAATGAGTGAACGAACTAAGTTCGCACATGAACTTATAAACAGAATCGAACTATAATGCAAATTTTATGAGTAAATCTCAAAATACATTCTATCGGTAAAAGAGCTATCGGAAATTTTTAAAAAGTGCCAAAAGCCGAAGCTTTGAAAAAAATGCTAGATTTTCTAGCTAATAGCATTTTCACAAAAATCTTATAGCTTTTTGCAGTTTCAAAATAGCTAGATCTAGCAATAAATTAGCTAAAATGGCAACAACTGGTTCCTAAAGCAGCCGCGCAGCGTTTAGTTCATTCAGTTGCAGATCAAATGCGGAGCGATTGAGCACGGGCGTATTTCGTTGCGCTTTGCTTTCGTTTCTATGTATGCGTGTATGTATATCTACATTGCTCGCCTATATCAGTATGTGTGTTGCATTGTGAAGTTTTTGCAACGTGCGGCGTTGCGTCGCAAAACGAGCAGCTAGCGCATGTCAATTTTGTTTTGCCGCGCACGAAAGTCTCGAAGAAGAGGCAACAACAATTTGCTGGCATTTCTAGATGTTTGCAGTTAAATGGCACTTGCACAAGAACCGCGTTGGCTGTGCTGGTGGTTTGCAGCCCAACGTGTTGTGGGTCCGGGTTCAACTCCCGATCGAGAATATATGCATATTTTGTTTTTTTTTTAATGCGATTTTAATTTTTTCATTCCCTTTAAAGTTTACTGACAGAAGTAAGAACTAATCGCGCATTGATTTTTGATATGACTTACAATTTTGGTAATTTTAAATAATAAAATAAAACTCAAAAAATTTTTCGAATTACAGAAAAATGCATTAATAAAAAATGAATTCGTTTTTTCAAATTTAAAATAATTTGTATAGCTATTAGCAAAAAGATCCAAATTCAATAAAAATGAGCAAGAACCAACGAGAAAATAGAGCCAGTTTTGAAAAAGTGCCAAATCTGGCAACCCGTGGTTGTAGCCATATTAGGATTAATTAAAAAAAAGTTTGAACTTTTATCGATAAGAGCTTCCAATGATACAATAACAACAAGGTAGTCGCGTCGGAAAAGCTGTTCACTATCTATCACATGCATAAGTGCGAGTGACGATCTGCGCCTAGTGGTGCGAAAGAATCGACAGTGAGAGCTTTGTGATTAACCCTTTCAATGGCGCATAGGGTTTTAATGTTCCACTATATAAAAAAAGAGTTAATGTTTTTAATAATTAATTAATTTACAGTTTAGAAGTTGCAGTAATCGTGTTTTTATTTTTTGATTACTAATTCAGGTTCTTAATTCTATCATAAGTTTCGTATAATTGCAATCTGACATTTTTGTGTTGCACAAGGGTTACATTTAGGGAAAAAAAAAAATGTACCGCGCACAACCTTTCGCTCAACAAGCACGACGCACGATAGTGGACAGAAACCTATCGAAAAAAGCAACGACGAGATACTTGTATATTGTATCATGAGAGCTTCATAACACCCATTTTCTGTGTGACCATGTTGATATCGATAAATAAATTAATCAAAAAACTTACCTAGGCAGCAAAAAATCGAAATTAACTCGTGAACACTTTCGAGCAATAATTTTTTACAACTTTCGACGTGGATTATTACGACAAGAGGGCATCGTGAACTTAAATCTTTCGTAAGGCGATGAAGCGCCATCCTATAGCTCCGTGAAAACTGGTTTAATGGGATTCTATGGTGGACGATGCTCGTTCGAAGACGAAGAAAACATTAAAGCCCGTGCGTGTACTGATAATGCAAGATCGGGTTTGTTCTCGCTGGATCCGCGCAATTTTGACAATTGCTCAAAAAAAGACTTGTGTGGATTGGTTCAAAGAAATTTTGAAAAAATACATTCGCGGTGCATCAAAAGACATTTTATAAGATCGTCACATGTGATGGTCATGGATCTATGCTTATAAGCCCCGAAAAAAACAGCAATCCACCTTGTGGGTCTTTGAAGACGAGCCAAGTCCCAACGAAAGTTGTCGTCGTGGAAGAAGCACTTCGAAGCAAATTGATCGCATGTTTTCTTCGGTAAAACTGGTTATGTGGCGATTTGTTTCGCTTGAGGCATGTAGGACGGTCAATTCTGAGTGACACCACAATTTGTTTGCTGAAGTCCTTGTAGAAATTCGAAAAACGACAAAGAAGATGGATCATTCTACACCTATGACAACGCGCGAACTCTCACACATCAGCTCAAACCCGCGCCTTTTTGACTCGTCAAAACGTGGAATAGATGGGTCAACCGCCGTACAGCCCTGGTTGTCAACTAATTTTTTTTTTTTAAAAAGGCGTGGTCTACGATTTTTGATGTCGGAAGATGCTGTTAAAGCGTTCAAAAACCATGTTTGAGGTGCTGTATGTAAATCTTGCTACTGTGAAAAGCAATAAATCCATTTTTTGTCGATAAATATTCGCAATTTTCATTAAAGGGTCAGAAATTAAATAGCACCCTCGTAGTACGTTCGTTTATCTCTCTCTAATCATAGGGTAGAGGGGTTTTCTAACTTTTGCGGCAGAAAAAGTATGTATGTAAAAGCGGATGCATCCCTACCCGTGTTATAAACTAGATATTTTTATAGCCAGATTGGTCACTCAATTTAGCAGAAGCCTGTTATTTTGGCTATTTCACAAAAAATTAATTTTTTTTATAGCTATTTTAAATAATTTGTAGTATTTAATATATTTAATTATATTTTATTTGTTAAAGAAAGTACTTACATTAGACCCCATGGAACGGCCGCGCAAACTAAGTACTTACATGGGACCCCATGGAACGGCCCGGTAAAAATAAGTGCTTACATTCGGACCCCATGGAAGGGTCTGCCATTATAATTAAAAAAAGATTTACAATTACAATTACAGAGTTTTATTTAAATTTTAATTTTTCTTTATGTTTAATAAGTCGGATACTTTTATTACTTTAAGGCAACTTGAGTTTTTAAAAATATCGTTGTTTTTTTTTTGGAGCTGTAAGGCACTGCAACTGTCCTCAGTTATTGAATCTGGTAATATAAAAGGATTTAAAAAAGATTTAATAAGATAAGTGAAGTGGATAATGATTATTAAATAATTATCTTTCAAAAATACTCACGATCATAAACACCCAAGAAATTGTCTTATTTTATTTGTTAGGGCTGCATTTCCCCTTCATTATTTTCATAACGTAGATTTTCTGCATAATTTCCACCTTCCTCTTCTTTAGGCACATTTTCGTAGAAAAATGTAGGTATGTAGAACTGTAGAACTTAAACTTCTTTATATGACGTTCACTATATATTATGCTACTGCTTGTCGTACTTTTATTATCTGCTACATATGTACATATATTATTTGTTTAAGTCACTTCACCTTAATAATTGATCGTTTGTCCGCTTTGCACTTCTCAACTCAAATGCTTGCAAAAATTTCGTCAGCCAGCAAACACAGCTGATTAAGCAAAGAATAGCACAAAATAAAACAAACGGTTCTTTCGGACAATTGTTTTTGTAAGTGGTGTGCCACGAAAACGCGTAAGCAAACAGGCGATGTAAAACTGTAATCGAAGTTTTGTCTTAGATCTTTTGTATGCACTGTTTCACAAAATACAAAGCAAAGCGATGCTTGCCGTTATTTTGGTACTTATGCTTTAATACGGCATACATTTCTTAACTGGTGGTTCGATGTTCGTTTACTATAGGTCACTTTATAAGTACACATGTAGTGCTCGGCGAGGTAAGCACTACCCATGGCCAATCGCGCAAATTAGGAAGGAAGTCACTTACGGTAAGAATTAAGCTATAAGCAGCTAACATTTAACAGTATTATAAGTGCATTTTTTCAACAAAATAAAATCCTTCCGAATTACGGATTCTTACACGCATCTTATATAATCTATTGGAGATAAGCATTTTCTTGTATTCGTCATACAAACATTTGTGTGCAAATCGGTTATGTTGCGTGATTTGCAGTCTTCGAAGCGAAGCAACTTGAGCTGGTAAATTAAGTAGACTCAGTGCCGGGGTGAAAGCATTAGTTTTATTTTAAGATCAAGTAAAGAAAAGTTCAGGAAAAAAGTCAGAAAATCAGGGATACCTGTGGCTACTATATCGCAACGACAGACAACTCAACAGCTGGAGACACGAGTGTACAAATTGCCCATTGAGTACGCACTACTACATGGATTTCACTGCATTTCCGAAACTAGTCAGTTATAGCAAAGCACACAAGTTTAGTGAACACATTTTGTTGCGAAGTATTTTTTGTTATTGAGATCGACCGATCTGGAACTCAAATCATAATGACGCACAGACTCAACTTGCAGTTAAAAGATCCGTTGGTGAGTCGAAATGCTACGTATAAGTGCTGACTTTAGAGCGCGATCAAAAATGGCGGCACAGGCGTCACACATTTGAGTGGAAAATCTGCCGCCATTTACTAGTTGCTAATCAAACGGTGCTTTCATGAGTGCAGGCGACCCAGTGCTTTTGTGGTGAAATGTTCCCGCCTAATTAATCATGCGCCGGTCATGCAAGTGTGAGTGGGCTGACGGTTTCAGCGCCCAACTTGATTTCTATGACCGTCAAGAACCATATTACAGTTACAAAGAGGCATTCTGCACCGACACCATCGACTATGGTTTCTTGATCGCCAGAGCAAGGTATTTCAAACTGCCGACTGCCCAGTTTGGAGGCAAGGCCAGAAGATATTGATGACTCGTTTAGTGGAAACCACAGCACAAACCTGGAGAACAACCTGCGCCTGCCACTGGCACTGAAACATCATGCCAGCTGGACACTCGCCAAGTCATTGCTAATCCACGCGAACAATAGCGATTGATGGATCAGTCACGGTTCAAGGTAATAGACGACCAGAACAACGCGCATACGAAAGCCAGACTGTAATAAAGCGTCGCGAGATCGCAGGCTATTCACGGAACAGCACTTTGGCAAAAACGTTGCCCATTTTCTTGCCTCGTGAATTAACCTGGCAGCTTTTTTGTGCAATTCATACAAATGGAGAAATCCATTTCGAGAGAACCCGACGCTAATAAAGGAACTGATCGCGAAAAGCTGCCGCCAGGAAGGAAGATTTGATGTGGGCAAGGCATGCTAGCACTCTGCAAGTTTAATCGACGTGTCACGGCATTGGAGTAGATGGATCACTGAACTGTGCAAATATATGCTGTGCACTATACTCTGACGTCAGAAAAGGAGAATTTTTTGCACGTGAAGCTCGCACCGGCCCAGATTGCAAAAGATTCTCAAAGATACCATGGTGGGACTCGAACAAGGCTGATACCAGACAGGATTTTATGGATTAAGCGACAACAGTAATGTTGCCAAAAGTTGGAGAAAAAAAGCTGGTTTGACTGGTGATATAACGAATTTGCCCAAAAATAGCTTAGTTAAAAAAAAGACACTGATTTTTCGGCAAATTCAATTCTCATGTAGAATCACTTCATCTTAATACTTTCCATCTATCTGATTAGTCACAATTGGTGATGCGACACGAAAATACTGTCGGTTGGTATATTTGAATGACTTAAAGTAACTTGTTATATTTTAAGAATCTCTGGTTACACTAACTGCTGATGCATGCGGGCATTAGCCATTTTACTAGTTCGGAGTTCTATTTTTATTATTAACTATCCTGGTTCTCTCACACTTCATTTTTGTATTATCATATTTTCCTCCCTAGTTCTCCGATAATTTTTTCAGTAGAACGCTCTCTTATTACGGAAGGTTGTCCTTTTAGTTATCTAATAGGCCCTTAGAATGAGCGAACTTCTATACAAAGTCTGAGAGCCGTCAAGCCCATAACTGTAAATACATGATTAGAAATAAAAAATGATTATATACGTTCCAAATGTGAGTCTGGAAGTGGTGGGTCTTAACATTAATTGTTACACTTCATTCATGGACTTTAGCAGTGCCCCCAATTAGTATAACTATAACATGGTGGAACTTCAACTTGTTCGGAGTTAGAATAAAACAGGCATCCTGCGGGCGGCCAATTATGCGGTCTTGTCTTTCTTTCAATAGTTATTCCATCCAAAAGCTAGGTCTTATTGCCTATAAGTGGATTGCCTCGAATGTACGCCAACATGTCACGGTTGCTATCTTTGGAATAACATGCCCACGGCGGATAGACATTTTTAACTCAGTAAGCACTGCTTCTTGCTCCATTGTC